>NW_027063768.1:0-30943 GCF_032884065.1 Artemia franciscana
TTTATGATTGCACATGGTAAAGAATGTGCTTAAAGGCTCTTTTCCTATGGCAAAAGTTTTAGTTTTCGAGGGTAATATCTACGTATGTTGGAAAAATGAAGATATTAGACTATTTTATGATTGCACATGGTAAAGAAAGTGATTAAAGGCTCTTTTCCTATTTCAAAAGTTTTCGTTTTCGAGGGTAATAGCTACGTATGTTGGAAAAATGAAGATATTAGACTATTTTATGATTGCACATGGTAAAGAATGTGATTAAAGGCTCTTTTCCTATGTCAAAAGTTTTAGTTTTCGAGGGTAATAGCTACGTATGTTGGAAAAATGAAGATATGAAGAATGAAGAATTATGATTGCAAATGGTAAAGAATGTGATTCAAGGCTCTTTTCCTATGTCAAAAGTTTTAGTTTTCGATGGTAATAGTTACGTATGTTGAAAAAATGAAGATATTAGACTATTTTATGATTGCAAATGGTAAAGAATGTGATTAAAGGCTCTTTTCCTATTTCAAAAGTTTTAGTTTTCGAGGGTAATAGCTACGTATGTTGGAAAAATGAAGATATTAGACTATTTTATGATTGCACATGGTAAAGAATGTGCTTAAAGGCTCTTTTCCTATGTCAAAAGTTTTAGTTTTCGAGGATAATAGCTACGTATGTTGAAAAAATGAAGATATTAGACTATTTTATAATTGCAAATGGTAACGAATGTGATTAAAGGCTCTTTTCCTATGTCAAAAGTTATAGTTTTCGAGGGTAATAGCTACGTATGTTGGAAAAATGAAGATATTAGACTATTTTATGATTGCACATGGTAAAGAATGTGATTAAAGGCTCTTTTCCTATGTCAAAAGTTTTAGTTTTCGAGGGTAATAGCTACGTATATTGGAAAAATGAAGATATTAGACTATTTTATGATTGCACATGGTAAAGAAAGTGCTTAAAGGCTCTTTTCCTATTTCAAAAGTTTTAGTTTTCGAGGGTAATAGCTACGTATGTTGAAAAAATGAAGATATTAGACTATTTTATGATTGCAAATGGTAACGAATGTGATTAAAGGCTCTTTTCCTATGTCAAAAGTTTTAGTTTTCGAGGGTAATAGCTACGTATGTTGAAAAAAATGAAGATATTAGACTATTTTATGATAGCAAATGGTAAAGAATGTGATTAAAGGCTCTTTTCCTATGTCAAAAGTTTTAGTTTTCGAGGGTAATAGCTACGTATGTTGAAAAAATGAAGATATTAGACTATTTTATGATTGCAAATGGTAAAGAATGTGATTAAAGGCTCTTTTCCTATTTCAAAAGTTTTAGTTTTCGAGGGTAATAGCTACGTATGTTGGAAAAATGAAGATATTAGACTATTTTATGATTGCACATGGTAAAGAATGTGATTAAAGGCTCTTTTCCTATGTCAAAAGTTTTAGTTTTCGAGGGTAATAGCTACGTATGTTGGAAAAATGAAGATATTAGACTATTTTATGATTGCACATGGTAAAGAATGTGCTTAAAGGCTCTTTTCCTATGGCAAAAGTTTTAGTTTTCGAGGGTAATATCTACGTATGTTGGAAAATGAAGATATTAGACTATTTTATGATTGCACATGGTAAAGAAAGTGATTAAAGGCTCTTTTCCTATTTCAAAAGTTTTCGTTTTCGAGGGTAATAGCTACGTATGTTGGAAAAATGAAGATATTAGACTATTTTATGATTGCACATGGTAAAGAATGTGCTTAAAGGCTCTTTTCCTATGTCAAATGCTTTAGTTTTCGAGGGTAATAGCTACGTATGTTGGAAAAATGAAGATATTAGACTATTTTATGATTGCACATGGTAAAGAATGTGATTAAAGGCTCTTTTCCTATGTCAAATGTTTTAGTTTTCGAGGGTAATAGCTACGTATGTTGAAAAAATGAAGATATTAGACTATTTTATGATTGCAAATGGTAAAGAATGTGATTAAAGGCTCTTTTCCTATTTCAAAAGTTATAGTTTTCGAGGGTAATAGCTACGTATGTTGGAAAAATGAAGATATTAGACTATTTTATGATTGCACATGGTAAAGAATGTGATTAAAGGCTCTTTTCCTATGTCAAAAGTTTTAGTTTTCGAGGGTAATAGCTACTTATGTTGAAAAAATGAAGATATTGGACTATTTTATGATTGCAAATGGTAACGAATATGATTAAGGCTCTTTTCCTATGTCAAAAGTTTTAGTTTTCGAGGGTAATAGCTACGTATGTTGAAAAAATGAAGATATTAGACTATTTTATGATTGCAAATGGTAAAGAATGTGATTAAAGGCTCTTTTCCTATGTCAAAAGTTTTAGTTTTCGAGGGTAATAGCTACGTATGTTGGAAAAATGAAGATATTAGACTATTTTATGATTGCACATGGTAAAGAATGTGATTAAAGGCTCTTTTCCTATGTCAAAAGTTTTAGTTTTCGAGGGTAATAGCTACGTATATTGGAAAAATGAAGATATTAGACTATTTTATGATTGCAAATGGTAAGAATGTGATTAAAGGCTCTTTTCCTATGTCAAAAGTTTTAGTTTTCGAGGGTAATAGCTACGTATGTTGAAAAAATGAAGATATTAGACTATTTTATGATTGCACATGGTAAAGAATGTGCTTAAAGGCTCTTTTCCTATGGCAAAAGTTTTAGTTTTCGAGGGTAATAGCTACGTATGTTGGAAAAATGAAGATATTAGACTATTTTATGATTGCACATGGTAAAGAATGTGATTAAAGGCTCTTTTCCTATTTCAAAAGTTTTAGTTTTCGAGGGTAATAGCTACGTATGTTGGAAAATGAAGATATTAGACTATTTTATGATTGCACATGGTAAAGAAAGTGATTAAAGGCTCTTTTCCTATTTCAAAAGTTTTCGTTTTCGAGGGTAATAGCTACGTATGTTGGAAAAATGAAGATATTAGACTATTTTATGATTGCACATGGTAAAGAAAGTGATTAAAGGCTCTTTTCCTATGTCAAAAGTTTTAGTTTTCGAGGGTAATAGCTACGTATGTTGAAAAAATGAAGATATTAGACTATTTTATGATTGCACATGGTAAAGAATGTGATTAAAGGCTCTTTTCCTATTTCAAAAGTTTTAGTTTTCGAGGGTAATAGCTACGTATGTTGAAAAAATGAAGATATTAGACTATTTTATGATTGCACATGGTAAAGAATGTGCTTAAAGGCTCTTTTCCTATGTCAAAAGTTTTAGTTTTCGAGGGTAATAGCTACGTATGTTGGAAAAATGAAGATATTAGACTATTTTATGATTGCACATGGTAAAGAATGTGATTAAAGGCTCTTTTCCTATGTCAAAAGTTTTAGTTTTCGAGGGTAATAGCTACGTATGTTGAAAAAATGAAGATATTAGACTATTTTATGATTGCAAATGGTAAAGAATGTGATTAAAGGCTCTTTTTTTTGAGGGTAATAGCTACGTATGTTGAAAAAATGAAGATATTAGACTATTTTACAATTGCAAATGGTAACGAATGTGATTAAAGGCTCTTTTCCTATGTCAAAAGTTTTAGTTTTCGAGGGTAATAGCTACGTATGTTGAAAAATGAAGATATTAGACTATTTTATGATTGCAAATGGTAAAGAATGTGATTAAAGGCTCTTTTCCTATGTCAAAAGTTTTAGTTTTCGAGGGTAATAGCTACGTATGTTGAAAAAATGAAGATATTAGACTATTTTATGATTGCAAATGGTAAAGAATATGATTAAAGGCTCTTTTCCTATGTCAAAAGTTTTAGTTTTCGAGGTAATAGCTACGTATGTTGGAAAAATGAAGATATTAGACTATTTTATGATTGCACATGGTAAAGAATGTGATTAAAGGCTCTTTTCCTATTTCAAAAGTTTTAGTTTTCGAGGGTAATAGCTACGTATATTGGAAAAATGAAGATATTAGACTATTTTATGATTGCAATGGTAAAGAAAGTGATTAAAGGCTCTTTTCCTATTTCAAAAGTTTTATTTTCCGAGGGTAATAGCTACGTATGTTGAAAAAATGAAGATATTAGACTATTTTATGATTGCACATGGTAAAGAATGTGCTTAAAGGCTCTTTTCCTATTTCAAAAGTTTTAGTTTTCGAGGGTAATAGCTACGTATGTTGGAAAAATGAAGATATTAGACTATTTTATGATTGCACATGGTAAAGAATGTGATTAAAGGCTCTTTTCCTATGTCAAAAGTTTTAGTTTTCGAGGGTAATAGCTACGTATGTTGGAAAAATGAAGATATTAGACTATTTTATGATTGCACATGGTAAAGAAAGTGATTAAAGGCTCTTTTCCTATGTCAAAAGTTTTAGTTTTCGAGGGTAATAGCTACGTATGTTGGAAAAATGAAGATATTAGACTATTTTATGATTGCACATGGTAAAGAATGTGATTAAAGGCTCTTTTCCTATGTCAAAAGTTTTAGTTTTCGAGGGTAATAGCTACGTATGTTGAAAAAATGAAGATATTAGACTATTTTATAATTGCAAATGGTAACGAATGTGATTAAAGGCTCTTTTCCTATGTCAAAAGTTTTAGTTTTCGAGGGTAATAGCTACGTATGTTGAAAAATGAAGATATTAGACTATTTTATGATTGCACATGGTAAAGAATGTGATTAAAGGCTCTTTTCCTATGTCAAAAGTTTTAGTTTTCGAGGGTAATAGCTACGTATGTTGGAAAAATGAAGATATTAGACTATTTTATGATTGCACATGGTAAAGAATGTGATTAAAGGCTCTTTTCCTATGTCAAAAGTTTTAGTTTTCGAGGGTAATAGCTACGTATGTTGAAAAAATGAAGATATTAGACTATTTTATGATTGCAAATGGTAAAGAATGTGATTAAAGGCTCTTTTCCTATTTCAAAAGTTTTAGTTTCGAGGTAATAGCTACGTATGTTGGAAAAATGAAGATATTAGACTATTTTATGATTGCACATGGTAAAGAATGTGATTAAAGGCTCTTTTCCTATGTCAAAAGTTTTAGTTTTCGAGGGTAATAGCTACGTATGTTGAAAAATGAAGATATTAGACTATTTTATGATTGCAAATGGTAAAGAATGTGATTAAAGGCTCTTTTCCTATTTCAAAAGTTTTCGTTTTCGAGGGTAATAGCTACGTATGTTGAAAAAATGAAGATATTAGACTATTTTATAATTGCAAATGGTAACGAATATGATTAAAGGCTCTTTTCCTATGTCAAAAGTTTTAGTTTTCGAGGGTAATAGCTACGTATGTTGGAAAAATGAAGATATTAGACTATTTTATGATTGCACATGGTAAAGAATGTGATTAAAGGCTCTTTTCCTATGTCAAAAGTTTTAGTTTTCGAGGGTAATAGCTACGTATGTTGGAAAAATGAAGATATTAGACTATTTTATGATTGCAAATGGTAAAGAATGTGATTAAAGGCTCTTTTCCTATGTCAAAAGTTTTATTTTCCGAGGGTAATAGCTACGTATGTTGAAAAAATGAAGATATTAGACTATTTTATGATTGCACATGGTAAAGAATGTGATTAAAGGCTCTTTTCCTATGGCAAAAGTTTTAGTTTTCGAGGGTAATAGCTACGTATGTTGAAAAATGAAGATATTAGACTATTTTATGATTGCACATGGTAAAGAATGTGATTAAAAGCTCTTTTCCTATGTCAAAAGTTTTAGTTTTCGAGGGTAATAGCTACGTATGTTGGAAAAATGAAGATATTAGACTATTTTATGATTGCACATGGTAAAGAAAGTGCTTAAAGGCTCTTTTCCTATTTCAAAAGTTTAGTTTTCGAGGGTAATAGCTACGTATGTTGGAAAAATGAAGATATTAGACTATTTTATGATTGCAAATGGTAAAGAATGTGATTAAAGGCTCTTTTCCTATGTCAAAAGTTTTAGTTTTCGAGGGTAATAGCTACGTATGTTGGAAAAATGAAGATATTAGACTATTTTATGATTGCACATGGTAAAGAATGTGATTAAAGGCTCTTTTCCTATTCAAAAGTTTTAGTTTTCGAGGGTAATAGCTACGTATGTTGAAAAAATGAAGATATTAGACTATTTTATGATTGCAAATGGTAAAGAATGTGATTAAAGGCTCTTTTCCTATGTCAAAAGTTTTAGTTTTCGAGGGTAATAGCTACGTATGTTGAAAAAATGAAGATATTAGACTATTTTATGATTGCAAATGGTAAAGAATGTGATTAAAGGCTCTTTTCCTATGTCAAAAGTTTTAGTTTTCGAGGGTAATAGCTACGTATGTTGAAAAAATGAAGATATTAGACTATTTTATGATTGCAAATGGTAAAGAATGTGATTAAAGGCTCTTTTCCTATGTCAAAAGTTTTAGTTTTCGAGGGTAATAGCTACGTATGTTGAAAAAATGAAGATATTAGACTATTTTATGATTGCAAATGGTAAAGAATGTGATTAAAGGCTCTTTTCCTATTTCAAAAGTTTTAGTTTTCGAGGGTAATAGCTACGTATGTTGGAAAAATGAAGATATTAGACTATTTTATGATTGCACATGGTAAAGAATGTGATTAAAGGCTCTTTTCCTATTTCAAAAGTTTTAGTTTTCGAGGGTAATAGCTACGTATGTTGAGAAAATGAAGATATTAGACTATTTTATGATTGCACATGGTAAAGAAAGTGCTTAAAGGCTCTTTTCCTATTTCAAAAGTTTTAGTTTTCGAAGGTAATAGCTACGTATGTTGAAAAATGAAGATATTAGACTATTTTATGATTGCAAATGGTAAAGAATGTATTAAAGGCTCTTTTCCTATTTCAAAAGTTTTAGTTTTCGAGGGTAATAGCTACGTATGTTGGAAAAATGAAGATATTAGACTATTTTATGATTGCACATGGTAAAGAATGTGATTAAAGGCTCTTTTCCTATGTCAAAAGTTTTAGTTTTCGAGGGTAATAGCTACGTATGTTGAAAAAATGAAGATATTAGACTATTTTATGATTGCACATGGTAAAGAATGTGATTAAAGGCTCTTTTCCTATGTCAAAAGTTTTAGTTTTCGAGGGTAATAGCTACGTATGTTGAAAAATGAAGATATTAGACTATTTTATGATTGCAAATGGTAAAGAATGTGATTAAAGGCTCTTTTCCTATGTCAAAAGTTTTAGTTTTCGAGGGTAATAGCTACGTATGTTGAAAAAATGAAGATATTAGACTATTTTATGATTGCACATGGTAAAGAATGTGATTAAAGGCTCTTTTCCTATGTCAAAAGTTTTAGTTTTCGAGGGTAATAGCTACGTATGTTGAAAAAATGAAGATATTAGACTATTTTATGATTGCACATGGTAAAGAATGTGATTAAAGGCTCTTTTCCTATGTCAAAAGTTTTAGTTTTCGAGGGTAATAGCTACGTATGTTGAAAAAATGAAGATATTAGACTATTTTATGATTGCAAATGGTAAAGAATGTGATTAAAGGCTCTTTTCCTATGCAAAAGTTTTAGTTTTCGAGGGTAATAGCTACGTATGTTGGAAAAATGAAGATATTAGACTATTTTATGATTGCACATGGTAAAGAATGTGATTAAAGGCTCTTTTCCTATGTCAAAAGTTTTAGTTTTCGAGGGTAATAGCTACGTATGTTGGAAAAATGAAGATATTAGACTATTTTATGATTGCACATGGTAAAGAATGTGCTTAAAGGCTCTTTTCCTATTCAAAAGTTTTAGTTTTCGAGGGTAATAGCTACGTATGTTGAAAAAATGAAGATATTAGACTATTTTATGATTGCAAATGGTAAAGAATGTGATTAAAGGCTCTTTTCCTATGTCAAAAGTTTTAGTTTTCGAGGGTAATAGCTACGTATGTTGAAAAAATGAAGATATTAGACTATTTTATGATTGCAAATGGTAACGAATGTGATTAAAGGCTCTTTTCCTATGTCAAAAGTTTTAGTTTTCGAGGGTAATAGCTACGTATGTTGAAAAAATGAAGATATTAGACTATTTTATGATTGCAAATGGTAAAGAATGTGATTAAAGGCTCTTTTCCTATGTCAAAAGTTTTAGTTTTCGAGGGTAATAGCTACGTATGTTGAAAAAATGAAGATATTAGACTATTTTATGATTGCAAATGGTAAAGAATGTGATTAAAGGCTCTTTTCCTATGTCAAAAGTTTTAGTTTTCGAGGGTAATAGCTACGTATGTTGGAAAAATGAAGATATTAGATTATTTTATGATTGCACATGGTAAAGAATGTGATTAAAGGCTCTTTTCCTATGGCAAAAGTTTTAGTTTTCGAGGGTAATAGCTACGTATGTTGGAAAAATGAAGATATTAGACTATTTTATGATTGCACATGGTAAAGAAAGTGCTTAAAGGCTCTTTTCCTATTTCAAAAGTTTTAGTTTTCGAGGGTAATAGCTACGTATGTTGGAAAAATGAAGATATTAGACTATTTTATGATTGCACATGGTAAAGAATGTGATTAAAGGCTCTTTTCCTATGTCAAAAGTTTTAGTTTTCGAGGGTAATAGCTACGTATGTTGGAAAAATGAAGATATTAGACTATTTTATGATTGCACATGGTAAAGAATGTGATTAAAGGCTCTTTTCCTATGTCAAAAGTTTTAGTTTTCGAGGGTAATAGCTACGTATGTTGAAAAAATGAAGATATTAGACTATTTTATGATTGCACATGGTAAAGAATGTGATTAAAGGCTCTTTTCCTATTTCAAAAGTTTTAGTTTTCGAGGGTAATAGCTACGTATGTTGAAAAAATGAAGATATTAGACTATTTTATGATTGCAAATGGTAAAGAATGTGATTAAAGGCTCTTTTCCTATGTCAAAAGTTTTAGTTTTCGAGGGTAATAGCTACGTATGTTGAAAAAATGAAGATATTAGACTATTTTATGATTGCAAATGGTAAAGAATGTGATTAAAGGCTCTTTTCCTATGTCAAAAGTTTTAGTTTTCGAGGGTAATAGCTACGTATGTTGAAAAATGAAGATATTAGACTATTTTATGATTGCAAATGGTAAAGAATGTGATTAAAGGCTCTTTTCCTATGTCAAAAGTTTTAGTTTTCGAGGGTAATAGCTACGTATGTTGAAAAAATGAAGATATTAGACTATTTTATGATTGCAAATGGTAAAGAATGTGATTAAAGGCTCTTTTCCTATGTCAAAAGTTTTAGTTTTCGAGGGTAATAGCTACGTATGTTGGAAAAATGAAGATATTAGACTATTTTATGATTGCACATGGTAAAGAATGTGCTTAAAGGCTCTTTTCCTATTTCAAAAGTTTTAGTTTTCGAGGGTAATAGCTACGTATGTTGAAAAAATGAAGATATTAGACTATTTTATGATTGCAAATGGTAAAGAATGTGATTAAAGGCTCTTTTCCTATGTCAAAAGTTTTAGTTTTCGAGGGTAATAGCTACGTATGTTGGAAAAATGAAGATATTAGACTATTTTATGATTGCAAATGGTAAAGAATGTGATTAAAGGCTCTTTTCCTATTTCAAAAGTTTTAGTTTTCGAGGGTAATAGCTACGTATGTTGGAAAAAATGAAGATATTAGACTATTTTATGATTGCACATGGTAAAGAATGTGATTAAAGGCTCTTTTCCTATGTCAAAAGTTTTAGTTTTCGAGGGTAATAGCTACGTATGTTGAAAAAATGAAGATATTAGACTATTTTATGATTGCAAATGGTAAAGAATGTGATTAAAGGCTCTTTTCCTATGTCAAAAGTTTTAGTTTTCGAGGGTAATAGCTACGTATGTTGAAAAAATGAAGATATTAGACTATTTTATGATTGCACATGGTAAAGAATGTGATTAAAGGCTCTTTTCCTATGTCAAAAGTTTTAGTTTTCGAGGGTAATAGCTACGTATGTTGAAAAAATGAAGATATTAGACTATTTTATGATTGCAAATGGTAAAGAATGTGATTAAAGGCTCTTTTCCTATGTCAAAAGTTTTAGTTTTCGAGGGTAATAGCTACGTATGTTGAAAAAATGAAGATATTAGACTATTTTATGATTGCAAATGGTAAAGAATGTGATTAAAGGCTCTTTTCCTATGTCAAAAGTTTTAGTTTTCGAGGGTAATAGCTACGTATGTTGGAAAAATGAAGATATTAGACTATTTTATGATTGCACATGGTAAAGAATGTGATTAAAGGCTCTTTTCCTATGTCAAAAGTTTTAGTTTTCGAGGGTAATAGCTACGTATGTTGAAAAAATGAAGATATTAGACTATTTTATGATTGCAAATGGTAAAGAATGTGATTAAAGGCTCTTTTCCTATGTCAAAAGTTTTAGTTTTCGAGGGTAATAGCTACGTATGTTGAAAAATGAAGATATTAGACTATTTTATGATTGCACATGGTAAAGAATGTGATTAAAGGCTCTTTTCCTATGTCAAAAGTTTTAGTTTTCGAGGGTAATAGCTACGTATGTTGAAAAAATGAAGATATTAGACTATTTTATGATTGCAAATGGTAAAGAATGTGATTAAAGGCTCTTTTCCTATGTCAAAAGTTTTAGTTTTCGAGGGTAATAGCTACGTATGTTGGAAAAATGAAGATATTAGACTATTTTATGATTGCACATGGTAAAGAATGTGATTAAAGGCTCTTTTCCTATGTCAAAAGTTTTAGTTTTCGAGGGTAATAGCTACGTATGTTGAAAAAATGAAGATATTAGACTATTTTATGATTGCAAATGGTAAAGAATGTGATTAAAGGCTCTTTTCCTATGTCAAAAGTTTTAGTTTTCGAGGGTAATAGCTACGTATGTTGAAAAAATGAAGATATTAGACTATTTTATGATTGCAAATGGTAAAGAATGTGATTAAAGGCTCTTTTCCTATGTCAAAAGTTTTAGTTTTCGAGGGTAATAGCTACGTATGTTGAAAAATGAAGATATTAGACTATTTTATGATTGCAAATGGTAAAGAATGTGATTAAAGGCTCTTTTCCTATGTCAAAAGTTTTAGTTTTCGAGGGTAATAGCTACGTATGTTGAAAAAATGAAGATATTAGACTATTTTATGATTGCAAATGGTAAAGAATGTGATTAAAGGCTCTTTTCCTATGTCAAAAGTTTTAGTTTTCGAGGGTAATAGCTACGTATGTTGAAAAATGAAGATATTAGACTATTTTATGATTGCAAATGGTAAAGAATGTGATTAAAGGCTCTTTTCCTATGTCAAAAGTTTTAGTTTTCGAGGGTAATAGCTACGTATGTTGAAAAAATGAAGATATTAGACTATTTTATGATTGCAAATGGTAAAGAATGTGATTAAAGGCTCTTTTCCTATGTCAAAAGTTTTAGTTTTCGAGGGTAATAGCTACGTATGTTGAAAAATGAAGATATTAGACTATTTTATGATTGCACATGGTAAAGAATGTGATTAAAGGCTCTTTTCCTATGTCAAAAGTTTTAGTTTTCGAGGGTAATAGCTACGTATGTTGAAAAATGAAGATATTAGACTATTTTATGATTGCAAATGGTAAAGAATGTGATTAAAGGCTCTTTTCCTATTCAAAAGTTTTAGTTTTCGAGGGTAATAGCTACGTATGTTGAAAAATGAAGATATTAGACTATTTTATGATTGCACATGGTAAAGAATGTGATTAAAGGCTCTTTTCCTATGTCAAAAGTTTTAGTTTTCGAGGGTAATAGCTACGTATGTTGAAAAAATGAAGATATTAGACTATTTTATGATTGCAAATGGTAAAGAATGTGATTAAAGGCTCTTTTCCTATGTCAAAAGTTTTAGTTTTCGAGGGTAATAGCTACGTATGTTGAAAAAATGAAGATATTAGACTATTTTATGATTGCACATGGTAAAGAATGTGATTAAAGGCTCTTTTCCTATGTCAAAAGTTTTAGTTTTCGAGGGTAATAGCTACGTATGTTGAAAAATGAAGATATTAGACTATTTTATGATTGCACATGGTAAAGAATGTGATTAAAGGCTCTTTTCCTATGTCAAAAGTTTTAGTTTTCGAGGGTAATAGCTACGTATGTTGAAAAAATGAAGATATTAGACTATTTTATGATTGCAAATGGTAAAGAATGTGATTAAAGGCTCTTTTCCTATGTCAAAAGTTTTAGTTTTCGAGGGTAATAGCTACGTATGTTGAAAAATGAAGATATTAGACTATTTTATGATTGCAAATGGTAAAGAATGTGATTAAAGGCTCTTTTCCTATGTCAAAAGTTTTAGTTTTCGAGGGTAATAGCTACGTATGTTGAAAAAATGAAGATATTAGACTATTTTATGATTGCACATGGTAAAGAATGTGATTAAAGGCTCTTTTCCTATTTCAAAAGTTTTAGTTTTCGAGGGTAATAGCTACGTATGTTGAAAAAATGAAGATATTAGACTATTTTATGATTGCACATGGTAAAGAATGTGATTAAAGGCTCTTTTCCTATGTCAAAAGTTTTAGTTTTCGAGGGTAATAGCTACGTATGTTGAAAAAATGAAGATATTAGACTATTTTATGATTGCACATGGTAAAGAATGTGATTAAAGGCTCTTTTCCTATGTCAAAAGTTTTAGTTTTCGAGGGTAATAGCTACGTATGTTGAAAAAATGAAGATATTAGACTATTTTATGATTGCACATGGTAAAGAATGTGATTAAAGGCTCTTTTCCTATGTCAAAAGTTTTAGTTTTCGAGGGTAATAGCTACGTATGTTGAAAAAATGAAGATATTAGACTATTTTATGATTGCAAATGGTAAAGAATGTGATTAAAGGCTCTTTTCCTATGTCAAAAGTTTTAGTTTTCGAGGGTAATAGCTACGTATGTTGGAAAAATGAAGATATTAGACTATTTTATGATTGCACATGGTAAAGAATGTGATTAAAGGCTCTTTTCCTATGTCAAAAGTTTTAGTTTTCGAGGGTAATAGCTACGTATGTTGAAAAAATGAAGATATTAGACTATTTTATGATTGCACATGGTAAAGAATGTGATTAAAGGCTCTTTTCCTATGTCAAAAGTTTTAGTTTTCGAGGGTAATAGCTACGTATGTTGAAAAAATGAAGATATTAGACTATTTTATGATTGCAAATGGTAAAGAATGTGATTAAAGGCTCTTTTCCTATGTCAAAAGTTTTAGTTTTCGAGGGTAATAGCTACGTATGTTGGAAAAAATGAAGATATTAGACTATTTTATGATTGCACATGGTAAAGAATGTGATTAAAGGCTCTTTTCCTATTTCAAAAGTTTTAGTTTTCGAGGGTAATAGCTACGTATGTTGAAAAAATGAAGATATTAGACTATTTTATGATTGCACATGGTAAAGAATGTGATTAAAGGCTCTTTTCCTATGTCAAAAGTTTTAGTTTTCGAGGGTAATAGCTACGTATGTTGAAAAAATGAAGATATTAGACTATTTTATGATTGCACATGGTAAAGAATGTGATTAAAGGCTCTTTTCCTATTTCAAAAGTTTTAGTTTTCGAGGGTAATAGCTACGTATGTTGAAAAAATGAAGATATTAGACTATTTTATGATTGCACATGGTAAAGAATGTGATTAAAGGCTCTTTTCCTATGTCAAAAGTTTTAGTTTTCGAGGGTAATAGCTACGTATGTTGAAAAAATGAAGATATTAGACTATTTTATGATTGCAAATGGTAAAGAATGTGATTAAAGGCTCTTTTCCTATTTCAAAAGTTTTAGTTTTCGAGGGTAATAGCTACGTATGTTGGAAAAATGAAGATATTAGACTATTTTATGATTGCACATGGTAAAGAATGTGATTAAAGGCTCTTTTCCTATTTCAAAAGTTTTAGTTTTCGAGGGTAATAGCTACGTATGTTGAAAAAATGAAGATATTAGACTATTTTATGATTGCACATGGTAAAGAATGTGATTAAAGGCTCTTTTCCTATTTCAAAAGTTTTAGTTTTCGAGGGTAATAGCTACGTATGTTGAAAAAATGAAGATATTAGACTATTTTATGATTGCAAATGGTAAAGAATGTGATTAAAGGCTCTTTTCCTATGTCAAAAGTTTTAGTTTTCGAGGGTAATAGCTACGTATGTTGAAAAAATGAAGATATTAGACTATTTTATGATTGCAAATGGTAAAGAATGTGATTAAAGGCTCTTTTCCTATGTCAAAAGTTTTAGTTTTCGAGGGTAATAGCTACGTATGTTGAAAAAATGAAGATATTAGACTATTTTATGATTGCACATGGTAAAGAATGTGATTAAAGGCTCTTTTCCTATGTCAAAAGTTTTAGTTTTCGAGGGTAATAGCTACGTATGTTGAAAAAATGAAGATATTAGACTATTTTATGATTGCAATGGTAAAGAATGTGATTAAAGGCTCTTTTCCTATGTCAAAAGTTTTAGTTTTCGAGGGTAATAGCTACGTATGTTGAAAAAATGAAGATATTAGACTATTTTATGATTGCACATGGTAAAGAATGTGATTAAAGGCTCTTTTCCTATTTCAAAAGTTTTAGTTTTCGAGGGTAATAGCTACGTATGTTGAAAAAATGAAGATATTAGACTATTTTATGATTGCACATGGTAAAGAATGTGATTAAAGGCTCTTTTCCTATGTCAAAAGTTTTAGTTTTCGAGGGTAATAGCTACGTATGTTGAAAAATGAAGATATTAGACTATTTTATGATTGCACATGGTAAAGAATGTGATTAAAGGCTCTTTTCCTATTTCAAAAGTTTTAGTTTTCGAGGGTAATAGCTACGTATGTTGAAAAAATGAAGATATTAGACTATTTTATGATTGCACATGGTAAAGAATGTGATTAAAGGCTCTTTTCCTATGTCAAAAGTTTTAGTTTTCGAGGGTAATAGCTACGTATGTTGGAAAAATGAAGATATTAGACTATTTTATGATTGCACATGGTAAAGAATGTGATTAAAGGCTCTTTTCCTATTTCAAAAGTTTTAGTTTTCGAGGGTAATAGCTACGTATGTTGAAAAAATGAAGATATTAGACTATTTTATGATTGCACATGGTAAAGAATGTGATTAAAGGCTCTTTTCCTATTTCAAAAGTTTTAGTTTTCGAGGGTAATAGCTACGTATGTTGAAAAAATGAAGATATTAGACTATTTTATGATTGCACATGGTAAAGAATGTGATTAAAGGCTCTTTTCCTATGTCAAAAGTTTTAGTTTTCGAGGGTAATAGCTACGTATGTTGAAAAAATGAAGATATTAGACTATTTTATGATTGCACATGGTAAAGAATGTGATTAAAGGCTCTTTTCCTATGTTCAAAAGTTTTAGTTTTCGAGGGTAATAGCTACGTATGTTGAAAAAATGAAGATATTAGACTATTTTATGATTGCACATGGTAAAGAATGTGATTAAAGGCTCTTTTCCTATTTCAAAAGTTTTAGTTTTCGAGGGTAATAGCTACGTATGTTGAAAAATGAAGATATTAGACTATTTTATGATTGCAAATGGTAAAGAATGTGATTAAAGGCTCTTTTCCTATTTCAAAAGTTTTAGTTTTCGAGGGTAATAGCTACGTATGTTGAAAAAATGAAGATATTAGACTATTTTATGATTGCACATGGTAAAGAATGTGATTAAAGGCTCTTTTCCTATGTCAAAAGTTTTAGTTTTCGAGGGTAATAGCTACGTATGTTGAAAAAATGAAGATATTAGACTATTTTATGATTGCACATGGTAAAGAATGTGATTAAAGGCTCTTTTCCTATGTCAAAAGTTTTAGTTTTCGAGGGTAATAGCTACGTATGTTGAAAAAATGAAGATATTAGACTATTTTATGATTGCACATGGTAAAGAATGTGATTAAAGGCTCTTTTCCTATGTCAAAAGTTTTAGTTTTCGAGGGTAATAGCTACGTATGTTGAAAAAATGAAGATATTAGACTATTTTATGATTGCACATGGTAAAGAATGTGATTAAAGGCTCTTTTCCTATGTCAAAAGTTTTAGTTTTCGAGGGTAATAGCTACGTATGTTGGAAAAATGAAGATATTAGACTATTTTATGATTGCACATGGTAAAGAATGTGATTAAAGGCTCTTTTCCTATTTCAAAAGTTTTAGTTTTCGAGGGTAATAGCTACGTATGTTGAAAAAATGAAGATATTAGACTATTTTATGATTGCAATGGTAAAGAATGTGATTAAAGGCTCTTTTCCTATGTCAAAAGTTTTAGTTTTCGAGGGTAATAGCTACGTATGTTGAAAAAATGAAGATATTAGACTATTTTATGATTGCACATGGTAAAGAATGTGATTAAAGGCTCTTTTCCTATTTCAAAAGTTTTAGTTTTCGAGGGTAATAGCTACGTATGTTGAAAAAATGAAGATATTAGACTATTTTATGATTGCACATGGTAAAGAATGTGATTAAAGGCTCTTTTCCTATGTCAAAAGTTTTAGTTTTCGAGGGTAATAGCTACGTATGTTGAAAAAATGAAGATATTAGACTATTTTATGATTGCAAATGGTAAAGAATGTGATTAAAGGCTCTTTTCCTATGTCAAAAGTTTTAGTTTTCGAGGGTAATAGCTACGTATGTTGAAAAAATGAAGATATTAGACTATTTTATGATTGCACATGGTAAAGAATGTGATTAAAGGCTCTTTTCCTATGTCAAAAGTTTTAGTTTTCGAGGGTAATAGCTACGTATGTTGAAAAAATGAAGATATTAGACTATTTTATGATTGCACATGGTAAAGAATGTGATTAAAGGCTCTTTTCCTATGTCAAAAGTTTTAGTTTTCGAGGGTAATAGCTACGTATGTTGAAAAAATGAAGATATTAGACTATTTTATGATTGCACATGGTAAAGAATGTGATTAAAGGCTCTTTTCCTATGTCAAAAGTTTTAGTTTTCGAGGGTAATAGCTACGTATGTTGAAAAAATGAAGATATTAGACTATTTTATGATTGCACATGGTAAAGAATGTGATTAAAGGCTCTTTTCCTATGTCAAAAGTTTTAGTTTTCGAGGGTAATAGCTACGTATGTTGAAAAAATGAAGATATTAGACTATTTTATGATTGCACATGGTAAAGAATGTGATTAAAGGCTCTTTTCCTATTCAAAAGTTTTAGTTTTCGAGGGTAATAGCTACGTATGTTGGAAAAATGAAGATATTAGACTATTTTATGATTGCAAATGGTAAAGAATGTGATTAAAGGCTCTTTTCCTATGTCAAAAGTTTTAGTTTTCGAGGGTAATAGCTACGTATGTTGAAAAAATGAAGATATTAGACTATTTTATGATTGCAAATGGTAAAGAATGTGATTAAAGGCTCTTTTCCTATGTCAAAAGTTTTAGTTTTCGAGGGTAATAGCTACGTATGTTGAAAAATGAAGATATTAGACTATTTTATGATTGCACATGGTAAAGAATGTGATTAAAGGCTCTTTTCCTATGTCAAAAGTTTTAGTTTTCGAGGGTAATAGCTACGTATGTTGAAAAAATGAAGATATTAGACTATTTTATGATTGCACATGGTAAAGAATGTGATTAAAGGCTCTTTTCCTATTTCAAAAGTTTTAGTTTTCGAGGGTAATAGCTACGTATGTTGAAAAATGAAGATATTAGACTATTTTATGATTGCACATGGTAAAGAATGTGATTAAAGGCTCTTTTCCTATGTCAAAAGTTTTAGTTTTCGAGGGTAATAGCTACGTATGTTGAAAAAATGAAGATATTAGACTATTTTATGATTGCACATGGTAAAGAATGTGATTAAAGGCTCTTTTCCTATGTCAAAAGTTTTAGTTTTCGAGGGTAATAGCTACGTATGTTGAAAAAATGAAGATATTAGACTATTTTATGATTGCACATGGTAAAGAATGTGATTAAAGGCTCTTTTCCTATGTCAAAAGTTTTAGTTTTCGAGGGTAATAGCTACGTATGTTGAAAAAATGAAGATATTAGACTATTTTATGATTGCAAATGGTAAAGAATGTGATTAAAGGCTCTTTTCCTATGTCAAAAGTTTTAGTTTTCGAGGGTAATAGCTACGTATGTTGAAAAAATGAAGATATTAGACTATTTTATGATTGCACATGGTAAAGAATGTGATTAAAGGCTCTTTTCCTATGTCAAAAGTTTTAGTTTTCGAGGGTAATAGCTACGTATGTTGAAAAATGAAGATATTAGACTATTTTATGATTGCACATGGTAAAGAATGTGATTAAAGGCTCTTTTCCTATTTCAAAAGTTTTAGTTTTCGAGGGTAATAGCTACGTATGTTGAAAAAATGAAGATATTAGACTATTTTATGATTGCACATGGTAAAGAATGTGATTAAAGGCTCTTTTCCTATGTCAAAAGTTTTAGTTTTCGAGGGTAATAGCTACGTATGTTGAAAAAATGAAGATATTAGACTATTTTATGATTGCACATGGTAAAGAATGTGATTAAAGGCTCTTTTCCTATGTCAAAAGTTTTAGTTTTCGAGGGTAATAGCTACGTATGTTGAAAAATGAAGATATTAGACTATTTTATGATTGCACATGGTAAAGAATGTGATTAAAGGCTCTTTTCCTATTCAAAAGTTTTAGTTTTCGAGGGTAATAGCTACGTATGTTGAAAAATGAAGATATTAGACTATTTTATGATTGCACATGGTAAAGAATGTGATTAAAGGCTCTTTTCCTATGTCAAAAGTTTTAGTTTTCGAGGGTAATAGCTACGTATGTTGAAAAAATGAAGATATTAGACTATTTTATGATTGCAAATGGTAAAGAATGTGATTAAAGGCTCTTTTCCTATGTCAAAAGTTTTAGTTTTCGAGGGTAATAGCTACGTATGTTGAAAAATGAAGATATTAGACTATTTTATGATTGCACATGGTAAAGAATGTGATTAAAGGCTCTTTTCCTATGTCAAAAGTTTTAGTTTTCGAGGGTAATAGCTACGTATGTTGAAAAAATGAAGATATTAGACTATTTTATGATTGCAAATGGTAAAGAATGTGATTAAAGGCTCTTTTCCTATGTCAAAAGTTTTAGTTTTCGAGGGTAATAGCTACGTATGTTGAAAAAATGAAGATATTAGACTATTTTATGATTGCACATGGTAAAGAATGTGATTAAAGGCTCTTTTCCTATGTCAAAAGTTTTAGTTTTCGAGGGTAATAGCTACGTATGTTGAAAAAATGAAGATATTAGACTATTTTATGATTGCACATGGTAAAGAATGTGATTAAAGGCTCTTTTCCTATGTCAAAAGTTTTAGTTTTCGAGGGTAATAGCTACGTATGTTGAAAAAATGAAGATATTAGACTATTTTATGATTGCACATGGTAAAGAATGTGATTAAAGGCTCTTTTCCTATGTCAAAAGTTTTAGTTTTCGAGGGTAATAGCTACGTATGTTGAAAAATGAAGATATTAGACTATTTTATGATTGCACATGGTAAAGAATGTGATTAAAGGCTCTTTTCCTATGTCAAAAGTTTTAGTTTTCGAGGGTAATAGCTACGTATGTTGAAAAAATGAAGATATTAGACTATTTTATGATTGCAAATGGTAAAGAATGTGATTAAAGGCTCTTTTCCTATGTCAAAAGTTTTAGTTTTCGAGGGTAATAGCTACGTATGTTGAAAAAATGAAGATATTAGACTATTTTATGATTGCACATGGTAAAGAATGTGATTAAAGGCTCTTTTCCTATGTCAAAAGTTTTAGTTTTCGAGGGTAATAGCTACGTATGTTGAAAAATGAAGATATTAGACTATTTTATGATTGCACATGGTAAAGAATGTGATTAAAGGCTCTTTTCCTATGTCAAAAGTAATAGCTATGTGATCAAAAGTATGTGATTAAAGGCTCTTTTCCTATTTCAAAAGTTTTAGTTTTCGAGGATAATAGCTACGTATGTTGAAAAAATGAATATATTAGACTATTTTATGATTGCACATGGTAAAGAATGTGATTAAAGGCTCTTTTCCTATGTCAAAAGTTTTAGTTTTCGAGGGTAATAGCTACGTATGTTGAAAAATGAAGATATTAGACTATTTTATGATTGCAAATGGTAAAGAATGTGATTAAAGGCTCTTTTCCTATGTCAAAAGTTTTAGTTTTCGAGGGTAATAGCTACGTATGTTGAAAAAATGAAGATATTAGACTATTTTATGATTGCACATGGTAAAGAATGTGATTAAAGGCTCTTTTCCTATGTCAAAAGTTTTAGTTTTCGAGGGTAATAGCTACGTATGTTGAAAAAATGAAGATATTAGACTATTTTATGATTGCACATGGTAAAGAATGTGATTAAAGGCTCTTTTCCTATGTCAAAAGTTTTAGTTTTCGAGGGTAATAGCTACGTATGTTGAAAAAATGAAGATATTAGACTATTTTATGATTGCACATGGTAAAGAATGTGATTAAAGGCTCTTTTCCTATGTCAAAAGTTTTAGTTTTCGAGGGTAATAGCTACGTATGTTGGAAAAATGAAGATATTAGACTATTTTATGATTGCACATGGTAAAGAATGTGATTAAAGGCTCTTTTCCTATGTCAAAAGTTTTAGTTTTCGAGGGTAATAGCTACGTATGTTGAAAAAATGAAGATATTAGACTATTTTATGATTGCACATGGTAAAGAATGTGATTAAAGGCTCTTTTCCTATGTCAAAAGTTTTAGTTTTCGAGGGTAATAGCTACGTATGTTGAAAAAATGAAGATATTAGACTATTTTATGATTGCAAATGGTAAAGAATGTGATTAAAGGCTCTTTTCCTATGTCAAAAGTTTTTAAAGGCAAAAGTTTTTAAAGGCATTAAAGGCTCTTTTCCTATGTCAAAAATTTTAGTTTTCGAGGGTAATAGCTACGTATGTTGAAAAAATGAAGATATTAGACTATTTTATAATTGCAAATGGTAAAGAATGTGATTAAAGGCTCTTTTCCTATGTCAAAAGTTTTAGTTTTCGAGGGTAATAGCTACGTATGTTGAAAAATGAAGATATTAGACTATTTTATGATTGCACATGGTAAAGAATGTGATTAAAGGCTCTTTTCCTATGTCAAAAGTTTTAGTTTTCGAGGGTAATAGCTACGTATGTTGAAAAAATGAAGATATTAGACTATTTTATGATTGCAAATGGTAAAGAATGTGATTAAAGGCTCTTTTCCTATGTCAAAAGTTTTAGTTTTCGAGGGTAATAGCTACGTATGTTGGAAAAATGAAGATATTAGACTATTTTATGATTGCACATGGTAAAGAATGTGATTAAAGGCTCTTTTCCTATGTCAAAAGTTTTAGTTTTCGAGGGTAATAGCTACGTATGTTGAAAAAATGAAGATATTAGACTATTTTATGATTGCACATGGTAAAGAATGTGATTAAAGGCTCTTTTCCTATGTCAAAAGTTTTAGTTTTCGAGGGTAATAGCTACGTATGTTGAAAAAATGAAGATATTAGACTATTTTATGATTGCACATGGTAAAGAATGTGATTAAAGGCTCTTTTCCTATTTCATTAAAGGCTCTTTTCCTATGTCAAAAGTTTTAGTTTTCGAGGGTAATAGCTACGTATGTTGAAAAAATGAAGATATTAGACTATTTTATGATTGCAAATGGTAAAGAATGTGATTAAAGGCTCTTTTCCTATGTCAAAAGTTTTAGTTTTCGAGGGTAATAGCTACGTATGTTGAAAAATGAAGATATTAGACTATTTTATGATTGCACATGGTAAAGAATGTGATTAAAGGCTCTTTTCCTATGTCAAAAGTTTTAGTTTTCGAGGGTAATAGCTACGTATGTTGAAAAAATGAAGATATTAGACTATTTTATGATTGCAAATGGTAAAGAATGTGATTAAAGGCTCTTTTCCTATGTCAAAAGTTTTAGTTTTCGAGGGTAATAGCTACGTATGTTGAAAAAATGAAGATATTAGACTATTTTATGATTGCACATGGTAAAGAATGTGATTAAAGGCTCTTTTCCTATGTCAAAAGTTTTAGTTTTCGAGGGTAATAGCTACGTATGTTGAAAAATGAAGATATTAGACTATTTTATGATTGCACATGGTAAAGAATGTGATTAAAGGCTCTTTTCCTATGTCAAAAGTTTTAGTTTTCGAGGGTAATAGCTACGTATGTTGAAAAATGAAGATATTAGACTATTTTATGATTGCACATGGTAAAGAATGTGATTAAAGGCTCTTTTCCTATGTCAAAAGTTTTAGTTTTCGAGGGTAATAGCTACGTATGTTGAAAAATGAAGATATTAGACTATTTTATGATTGCACATGGTAAAGAATGTGATTAAAGGCTCTTTTCCTATGTCAAAAGTTTTAGTTTTCGAGGGTAATAGCTACGTATGTTGAAAAAATGAAGATATTAGACTATTTTATGATTGCAAATGGTAAAGAATGTGATTAAAGGCTCTTTTCCTATGTCAAAAGTTTTAGTTTTCGAGGGTAATAGCTACGTATGTTGGAAAAATGAAGATATTAGACTATTTTATGATTGCACATGGTAAAGAATGTGATTAAAGGCTCTTTTCCTATGTCAAAAGTTTTAGTTTTCGAGGGTAATAGCTACGTATGTTGGAAAAATGAAGATATTAGACTATTTTATGATTGCACATGGTAAAGAATGTGATTAAAGGCTCTTTTCCTATGTCAAAAGTTTTAGTTTTCGAGGGTAATAGCTACGTATGTTGGAAAAATGAAGATATTAGACTATTTTATGATTGCACATGGTAAAGAATGTGATTAAAGGCTCTTTTCCTATGTCAAAAGTTTTAGTTTTCGAGGGTAATAGCTACGTATGTTGAAAAAATGAAGATATTAGACTATTTTATGATTGCACATGGTAAAGAATGTGATTAAAGGCTCTTTTCCTATGTCAAAAGTTTTAGTTTTCGAGGGTAATAGCTACGTATGTTGAAAAAATGAAGATATTAGACTATTTTATGATTGCAAATGGTAAAGAATGTGATTAAAGGCTCTTTTCCTATGTCAAAAGTTTTAGTTTTGGCATTAAAGGCTCTTTTCCTAGGGAGTAATAGCTACGTATGTTGAAAAAATGAAGATATTAGACTATTTTATGATTGCAAATGGTAAAGAATGTGATTAAAGGCTCTTTTCCTATGTCAAAAGTTTTAGTTTTCGAGGGTAATAGCTACGTATGTTGAAAAATGAAGATATTAGACTATTTTATGATTGCACATGGTAAAGAATGTGATTAAAGGCTCTTTTCCTATGTCAAAAGTTTTAGTTTTCGAGGGTAATAGCTACGTATGTTGAAAAAATGAAGATATTAGACTATTTTATGATTGCACATGGTAAAGAATGTGATTAAAGGCTCTTTTCCTATGTCAAAAGTTTTAGTTTTCGAGGGTAATAGCTACGTATGTTGAAAAAATGAAGATATTAGACTATTTTATGATTGCACATGGTAAAGAATGTGATTAAAGGCTCTTTTCCTATGTCAAAAGTTTTAGTTTTCGAGGGTAATAGCTACGTATGTTGGAAAAATGAAGATATTAGACTATTTTATGATTGCACATGGTAAAGAATGTGATTAAAGGCTCTTTTCCTATGTCAAAAGTTTTAGTTTTCGAGGGTAATAGCTACGTATGTTGGAAAAATGAAGATATTAGACTATTTTATGATTGCACATGGTAAAGAATGTGATTAAAGGCTCTTTTCCTATGTCAAAAGTTTTAGTTTTCGAGGGTAATAGCTACGTATGTTGAAAAAATGAAGATATTAGACTATTTTATGATTGCACATGGTAAAGAATGTGATTAAAGGCTCTTTTCCTATGTCAAAAGTTTTAGTTTTCGAGGGTAATAGCTACGTATGTTGAAAAAATGAAGATATTAGACTATTTTATGATTGCAAATGGTAAAGAATGTGATTAAAGGCTCTTTTCCTATGTCAAAAGTTTTAGTTTTCGAGGGTAATAGCTACGTATGTTGAAAAAATGAAGATATTAGACTATTTTATGATTGCAAATGGTAAAGAATGTGATTAAAGGCTCTTTTCCTATGTCAAAAGTTTTAGTTTTGTTAAAGGCTCTTTTGTCAAAAGTTTTAGTTTTCGAGGGTAATAGCTACGTATGTTGAAAAATGAAGATATTAGACTATTTTATGATTGCAAATGGTAAAGAATGTGATTAAAGGCTCTTTTCCTATGTCAAAAGTTTTAGTTTTCGAGGGTAATAGCTACGTATGTTGAAAAAATGAAGATATTAGACTATTTTATGATTGCACATGGTAAAGAATGTGATTAAAGGCTCTTTTCCTATGTCAAAAGTTTTAGTTTTCGAGGGTAATAGCTACGTATGTTGGAAAAATGAAGATATTAGACTATTTTATGATTGCACATGGTAAAGAATGTGATTAAAGGCTCTTTTCCTATGTCAAAAGTTTTAGTTTTCGAGGGTAATAGCTACGTATGTTGGAAAAATGAAGATATTAGACTATTTTATGATTGCACATGGTAAAGAATGTGATTAAAGGCTCTTTTCCTATGTCAAAAGTTTTAGTTTTCGAGGGTAATAGCTACGTATGTTGGAAAAATGAAGATATTAGACTATTTTATGATTGCACATGGTAAAGAATGTGATTAAAGGCTCTTTTCCTATGTCAAAAGTTTTAGTTTTCGAGGGTAATAGCTACGTATGTTGAAAAATGAAGATATTAGACTATTTTATGATTGCACATGGTAAAGAATGTGATTAAAGGCTCTTTTCCTATGTCAAAAGTTTTAGTTTTCGAGGGTAATAGCTACGTATGTTGAAAAAATGAAGATATTAGACTATTTTATGATTGCACATGGTAAAGAATGTGATTAAAGGCTCTTTTCCTATGTCAAAAGTTTTAGTTTTCGAGGGTAATAGCTACGTATGTTGAAAAAATGAAGATATTAGACTATTTTATGATTGCAAATGGTAAAGAATGTGATTAAAGGCTCTTTTCCTATGTCAAAAGTTTTAGTTTTCGAGGGTAATAGCTACGTATGTTGAAAAAATGAAGATATTAGACTATTTTATGATTGCACATGGTAAAGAATGTGATTAAAGGCTCTTTTCCTATGTCAAAAGTTTTAGTTTTCGAGGGTAATAGCTACGTATGTTGAAAAATGAAGATATTAGACTATTTTATGATTGCACATGGTAAAGAATGTGATTAAAGGCTCTTTTCCTATGTCAAAAGTTTTAGTTTTCGAGGGTAATAGCTACGTATGTTGAAAAATGAAGATATTAGACTATTTTATGATTGCACATGGTAAAGAATGTGATTAAAGGCTCTTTTCCTATGTCAAAAGTTTTAGTTTTCGAGGGTAATAGCTACGTATGTTGGAAAAATGAAGATATTAGACTATTTTATGATTGCACATGGTAAAGAATGTGATTAAAGGCTCTTTTCCTATGTCAAAAGTTTTAGTTTTCGAGGGTAATAGCTACGTATGTTGAAAAATGAAGATATTAGACTATTTTATGATTGCACATGGTAAAGAATGTGATTAAAGGCTCTTTTCCTATGTCAAAAGTTTTAGTTTTCGAGGGTAATAGCTACGTATGTTGGAAAAATGAAGATATTAGACTATTTTATGATTGCACATGGTAAAGAATGTGATTAAAGGCTCTTTTCCTATGTCAAAAGTTTTAGTTTTCGAGGGTAATAGCTACGTATGTTGAAAAATGAAGATATTAGACTATTTTATGATTGCACATGGTAAAGAATGTGATTAAAGGCTCTTTTCCTATGTCAAAAGTTTTAGTTTTCGAGGGTAATAGCTACGTATGTTGAAAAATGAAGATATTAGACTATTTTATGATTGCACATGGTAAAGAATGTGATTAAAGGCTCTTTTCCTATGTCAAAAGTTTTAGTTTTCGAGGGTAATAGCTACGTATGTTGAAAAAATGAAGATATTAGACTATTTTATGATTGCAAATGGTAAAGAATGTGATTAAAGGCTCTTTTCCTATGTCAAAAGTTTTAGTTTTCGAGGGTAATAGCTACGTATGTTGAAAAAATGAAGATATTAGACTATTTTATGATTGCAAATGGTAAAGAATGTGATTAAAGGCTCTTTTCCTATGTCAAAAGTTTTAGTTTTCGAGGGTAATAGCTACGTATGTTGAAAAAATGAAGATATTAGACTATTTTATGATTGCACATGGTAAAGAATGTGATTAAAGGCTCTTTTCCTATGTCAAAAGTTTTAGTTTTCGAGGGTAATAGCTACGTATGTTGAAAAATGAAGATATTAGACTATTTTATGATTGCACATGGTAAAGAATGTGATTAAAGGCTCTTTTCCTATGTCAAAAGTTTTAGTTTTCGAGGGTAATAGCTACGTATGTTGAAAAATGAAGATATTAGACTATTTTATGATTGCAAATGGTAAAGAATGTGATTAAAGGCTCTTTTCCTATGTCAAAAGTTTTAGTTTTCGAGGGTAATAGCTACGTATGTTGAAAAAATGAAGATATTAGACTATTTTATGATTGCAATGGTAAAGAATGTGATTAAAGGCTCTTTTCCTATGTCAAAAGTTTTAGTTTTCGAGGGTAATAGCTACGTATGTTGGAAAAATGAAGATATTAGACTATTTTATGATTGCACATGGTAAAGAATGTGATTAAAGGCTCTTTTCCTATGTCAAAAGTTTTAGTTTTCGAGGGTAATAGCTACGTATGTTGAAAAAATGAAGATATTAGACTATTTTATGATTGCAAATGGTAAAGAATGTGATTAAAGGCTCTTTTCCTATGTCAAAAGTTTTAGTTTTCGAGGGTAATAGCTACGTATGTTGAAAAATGAAGATATTAGACTATTTTATGATTGCACATGGTAAAGAATGTGATTAAAGGCTCTTTTCCTATGTCAAAAGTTTTAGTTTTCGAGGGTAATAGCTACGTATGTTGAAAAAATGAAGATATTAGACTATTTTATGATTGCAAATGGTAAAGAATGTGATTAAAGGCTCTTTTCCTATGTCAAAAGTTTTAGTTTTCGAGGGTAATAGCTACGTATGTTGAAAAAATGAAGATATTAGACTATTTTATGATTGCACATGGTAAAGAATGTGATTAAAGGCTCTTTTCATGTCAAAAGTATGATATGCAATGGTAAAGAATGTGATTAAAGGCTCTTTTCCTATGTCAAAAGTTTTAGTTTTCGAGGGTAATAGCTACGTATGTTGGAAAAATGAAGATATTAGACTATTTTATGATTGCACATGGTAAAGAATGTGATTAAAGGCTCTTTTCCTATGTCAAAAGTTTTAGTTTTCGAGGGTAATAGCTACGTATGTTGAAAAAATGAAGATATTAGACTATTTTATGATTGCAAATGGTAAAGAATGTGATTAAAGGCTCTTTTCCTATTCAAAAGTTTTAGTTTTCGAGGGTAATAGCTACGTATGTTGAAAAAATGAAGATATTAGACTATTTTATGATTGCAAATGGTAAAGAATGTGATTAAAGGCTCTTTTCCTATGTCAAAAGTTTTAGTTTTCGAGGGTAATAGCTACGTATGTTGAAAAAATGAAGATATTAGACTATTTTATGATTGCACATGGTAAAGAATGTGATTAAAGGCTCTTTTCCTATTCAAAAGTTTTAGTTTTCGAGGGTAATAGCTACGTATGTTGAAAAAATGAAGATATTAGACTATTTTATGATTGCACAATGGTAAAGAATGTGATTAAAGGCTCTTTTCCTATTTCAAAAGTTTTAGTTTTCGAGGGTAATAGCTACGTATGTTGAAAAAATGAAGATATTAGACTATTTTATGATTGCACATGGTAAAGAATGTGATTAAAGGCTCTTTTCCTATGTCAAAAGTTTTAGTTTTCGAGGGTAATAGCTACGTATGTTGAAAAAATGAAGATATTAGACTATTTTATGATTGCAAATGGTAAAGAATGTGATTAAAGGCTCTTTTCCTATGTCAAAAGTTTTAGTTTTCGAGGGTAATAGCTACGTATGTTGAAAAAATGAAGATATTAGACTATTTTATGATTGCACATGGTAAAGAATGTGATTAAAGGCTCTTTTCCTATTTCAAAAGTTTTAGTTTTCGAGGGTAATAGCTACGTATGTTGAAAAAATGAAGATATTAGACTATTTTATGATTGCAAATGGTAAAGAATGTGATTAAAGGCTCTTTTCCTATGTCAAAAGTTTTAGTTTTCGAGGGTAATAGCTACGTATGTTGAAAAAATGAAGATATTAGACTATTTTATGATTGCACATGGTAAAGAATGTGATTAAAGGCTCTTTTCCTATGTCAAAAGTTTTAGTTTTCGAGGGTAATAGCTACGTATGTTGAAAAAATGAAGATATTAGACTATTTTATGATTGCAAATGGTAAAGAATGTGATTAAAGGCTCTTTTCCTATGTTCAAAAGTTTTAGTTTTCGAGGGTAATAGCTACGTATGTTGAAAAAATGAAGATATTAGACTATTTTATGATTGCACATGGTAAAGAATGTGATTAAAGGCTCTTTTCCTATGTCAAAAGTTTTAGTTTTCGAGGGTAATAGCTACGTATGTTGAAAAAATGAAGATATTAGACTATTTTATGATTGCAAATGGTAAAGAATGTGATTAAAGGCTCTTTTCCTATGTCAAAAGTTTTAGTTTTCGAGGGTAATAGCTACGTATGTTGAAAAAATGAAGATATTAGACTATTTTATGATTGCACATGGTAAAGAATGTGATTAAAGGCTCTTTTCCTATTTCAAAAGTTTTAGTTTTCGAGGGTAATAGCTACGTATGTTGAAAAAATGAAGATATTAGACTATTTTATGATTGCAATGGTAAAGAATGTGATTAAAGGCTCTTTTCCTATGTCAAAAGTTTTAGTTTTCGAGGGTAATAGCTACGTATGTTGAAAAAATGAAGATATTAGACTATTTTATGATTGCACATGGTAAAGAATGTGATTAAAGGCTCTTTTCCTATGTCAAAAGTTTTAGTTTTCGAGGGTAATAGCTACGTATGTTGAAAAATGAAGATATTAGACTATTTTATGATTGCACATGGTAAAGAATGTGATTAAAGGCTCTTTTCCTATGTCAAAAGTTTTAGTTTTCGAGGGTAATAGCTACGTATGTTGAAAAAATGAAGATATTAGACTATTTTATGATTGCACATGGTAAAGAATGTGATTAAAGGCTCTTTTCCTATGTCAAAAGTTTTAGTTTTCGAGGGTAATAGCTACGTATGTTGAAAAAATGAAGATATTAGACTATTTTATGATTGCACATGGTAAAGAATGTGATTAAAGGCTCTTTTCCTATGTCAAAAGTTTTAGTTTTCGAGGGTAATAGCTACGTATGTTGAAAAAATGAAGATATTAGACTATTTTATGATTGCACATGGTAAAGAATGTGATTAAAGGCTCTTTTCCTATGTCAAAAGTTTTAGTTTTCGAGGGTAATAGCTACGTATGTTGAAAAAATGAAGATATTAGACTATTTTATGATTGCACATGGTAAAGAATGTGATTAAAGGCTCTTTTCCTATTTCAAAAGTTTTAGTTTTCGAGGGTAATAGCTACGTATGTTGAAAAAATGAAGATATTAGACTATTTTATGATTGCACATGGTAAAGAATGTGATTAAAGGCTCTTTTCCTATGTCAAAAGTTTTAGTTTTCGAGGGTAATAGCTACGTATGTTGAAAAAATGAAGATATTAGACTATTTTATGATTGCACATGGTAAAGAATGTGATTAAAGGCTCTTTTCCTATTTCAAAAGTTTTAGTTTTCGAGGGTAATAGCTACGTATGTTGAAAAAATGAAGATATTAGACTATTTTATGATTGCACATGGTAAAGAATGTGATTAAAGGCTCTTTTCCTATTTCAAAAGTTTTAGTTTTCGAGGGTAATAGCTACGTATGTTGAAAAAATGAAGATATTAGACTATTTTATGATTGCACATGGTAAAGAATGTGATTAAAGGCTCTTTTCCTATTTCAAAAGTTTTAGTTTTCGAGGGTAATAGCTACGTATGTTGAAAAAATGAAGATATTAGACTATTTTATGATTGCACATGGTAAAGAATGTGATTAAAGGCTCTTTTCCTATGTCAAAAGTTTTAGTTTTCGAGGGTAATAGCTACGTATGTTGAAAAAATGAAGATATTAGACTATTTTATGATTGCACATGGTAAAGAATGTGATTAAAGGCTCTTTTCCTATGTCAAAAGTTTTAGTTTTCGAGGGTAATAGCTACGTATGTTGAAAAAATGAAGATATTAGACTATTTTATGATTGCACATGGTAAAGAATGTGATTAAAGGCTCTTTTCCTATGTCAAAAGTTTTAGTTTTCGAGGGTAATAGCTACGTATGTTGGAAAAATGAAGATATTAGACTATTTTATGATTGCACATGGTAAAGAATGTGATTAAAGGCTCTTTTCCTATGTCAAAAGTTTTAGTTTTCGAGGGTAATAGCTACGTATGTTGAAAAAATGAAGATATTAGACTATTTTATGATTGCACATGGTAAAGAATGTGATTAAAGGCTCTTTTCCTATGTCAAAAGTTTTAGTTTTCGAGGGTAATAGCTACGTATGTTGAAAAAATGAAGATATTAGACTATTTTATGATTGCAAATGGTAAAGAATGTGATTAAAGGCTCTTTTCCTATGTCAAAAGTTTTAGTTTTCGAGGGTAATAGCTACGTATGTTGAAAAAATGAAGATATTAGACTATTTTATGATTGCACATGGTAAAGAATGTGATTAAAGGCTCTTTTCCTATGTCAAAAGTTTTAGTTTTCGAGGGTAATAGCTACGTATGTTGAAAAAATGAAGATATTAGACTATTTTATGATTGCAAATGGTAAAGAATGTGATTAAAGGCTCTTTTCCTATGTCAAAAGTTTTAGTTTTCGAGGGTAATAGCTACGTATGTTGAAAAAATGAAGATATTAGACTATTTTATGATTGCAAATGGTAAAGAATGTGATTAAAGGCTCTTTT
>NW_027063769.1:0-30925 GCF_032884065.1 Artemia franciscana
AGTCTAATATCTTCATTTTTTCAACATACGTAGCTATTACCCTCGAAAACTAAAACTTTTGGCATAGGAAAAGAGCCTTTAATCACATTCTTTACCATTTGCAATAATAAAATAGTCTAATTTCTTCATTTTTTCAACATACGTAGTTATTACCCTCGAAAACTAAAACTTTTGACATAGGAAAAGAGCCTTTAATCACATTCTTTACCATTTGCAATCATAAAATAGTCTAATATCTTCATTTTTTCAACATACGTAGCTATTACCCTCGAAAACTAAAACTTTTGAAATTGGAAAAGAGCCTTTAATCACATTCTTTACCATGTGCAATCATAAAATTGTCTAATATCTTCATTTTTTCCACAGAAAAAGCTATTACCCTCGAAAACTAAAACTTTTGAAATAGGAAAAGAGCCTTTAATCACATTCTTTGCCATTTGCAATCATAAAATAGTCTAATATCCTCATTTTTTTAACATACGTAGCTATTACCCTCGAAAACTAAAACTTTTGAAATAGGAAAAGAGCCTTTAATCACATTCTTTACCATGTGCAATCATAAAATAGTCTAATATCTTCATTTTTTTAACATACGTAGCTATTACCCTCGAAAACTAAAACTTTTGACATAGGAAAAGAGCCTTTAATCACATTCTTTACCATTTGCAATCATAAAATAGTCTAATATCTTCATTTTTTCAACATACGTAGCTATTACCCTGAAAACTAAAACTTTTGAAATAGGAAAAGAGCCTTTAATCACATTCTTTACCATTTGCAATCATAAAATAGTCTAATATCTTCATTTTTTCATCATACGTAGCTATTACCCTCGAAAACTAAAACTTTTGACATAGGAAAAGAGCCTTTAATCACATTCTTTACCATTTGCAATCATAAAATAGTCTAATATCTTCATTTTTTCAACATACGTAGCTATTACCCTCGAAAACTAAATTTTTGAAATAGGAAAAGAGCCTTTAATCACATTCTTTACCATGTGCAATCATAAAATTGTCTAATATCTTCATTTTTTCCACAGACAAAGCTATTACCCTCGAAAACTAAAACTTTTGAAATAGGAAAAGAGCCTTTAATCACATTCTTTGCCATTTGCAATCATAAAATAGTCTAATATCTTCATTTTTTCAACATACGTAGCTATTACCCTCGAAAACTAAAACTTCTGAAATAGGAAAAGAGCCTTTAATCACATTCTTTACCATGTGCGATCATAAAATTGTCTAATATCTTCATTTTTTCAACATACGTAGCTATTACCCTCGAAAACTAAAACTTTTGAAATAGGAAAAGAGCCTTTAATCACATTCTTTACCATGTGCAATCATAAAATAGTCTAATATCTTCATTTTTTCAACATACGTAGCTATTACCCTCGAAAACTAAAACTTTTGAAATAGGAAAAGAGCCTTTAATCACATTCTTTACCATGTGCAATCATAAAATTGTCTAATATCTTCTTTTTTCAACATACGTAGCTATTACCCTCGAAAACTAAAACTTTTGAAAAAGGAAAAGAGCCTTTAATCACATTCTTTACCATTTGCAATCATAAAATAGTCTAATATCTTCATTTTTTCAACGTACGTAGCTATTACCTTCGAAAACTAAAACTTTTGGCATAGGAAAAGAGCCTTTAATCACATTCTTTACCATTTGCAATAATAAAATAGTCTAATTTCTTCAGTTTTTCAACATACGTAGTTATTACCCTCGAAAACTAAAACTTTTGACATAGGAAAAGAGCCTTTAATCACATTCTTTACCATTTGCAATCATAAAATAGTCTAATATCTTCATTTTTTCAACATACGTAGCTATTACCCTCGAAAACTAAAACTTTTGAAATTGGAAAAGAGCCTTTAATCACATTCTTTACCATGTGCAATCATAAAATTGTCTAATATCTTCATTTTTTCCACAGACAAAGCTATTACCCTCGAAAACTAAAACTTTTGAAATAGGAAAAGAGCCTTTAATCACATTCTTTGCCATTTGCAATCATAAAATATTCTAATATCCTCATTTTTTTAACATACGTAGCTATTACCCTCGAAAACTAAAACTTTTGAAATAGGAAAAGAGCCTTTAATCACATTCTTTACCATGTGCAATCATAAAATAGTCTAATATCTTCATTTTTTTAACATACGTAGCTATTACCCTCGAAAACTAAAACTTTTGACATAGGAAAAGAGCCTTTAATCACATTCTTTACCATTTGCAATCATAAAATAGTCTAATATCTTCATTTTTTCAACATACGTAGCTATTACCCTCGAAAACTAAAACTTTTGAAATAGGAAAAGAGCCTTTAATCACATTCTTTACCATTTGCAATCATAAAATAGTCTAATATCTTCATTTTTTCAACATACGTAGCTATTACCCTCGAAAACTAAAACTTTTGACATAGGAAAAGAGCCTTTAATCACATTCTTTACCATTTGCAATCATAAAATAGTCTAATATCTTCATTTTTTCAACATACGTAGCTATTACCCTCGAAAACTAAATTTTTGAAATAGGAAAAGAGCCTTTAATCACATTCTTTACCATGTGCAATCATAAAATTGTCTAATATCTTCATTTTTTCCACAGACAAAGCTATTACCCTCGAAAACTAAAACTTTTGAAATAGGAAAAGAGCCTTTAATCACATTCTTTGCCATTTGCAATCATAAAATAGTCTAATATCTTCATTTTTTCAACATACGTAGCTATTACCCTCGAAAACTAAAACTTTTGACATAGGAAAAGAGCCTTTAATCACATTCTTTGCCATTTGCAATCATAAAATAGTCTAATATCTTCATTTTTTCAACATACATAGCTATTACCCTCGAAAACTAAAACTTTCGAAATAGGAAAAGAGCCTTTAATCACATTCTTTACCATGTGCAATCATAAAATAGTCTAATATCTTCATTTTTTCAACATAAGTAGCTATTACCCTCGAAAACTAAAACTTTTGACATAGGAAAAGAGCCTTTAATCACATTCTTTACAATTTGCAATCATAAAATAGTCTAATATCTTCATTTTTTCAACATACGTAGCTATTACCCTCGAAAACTAAAACTTTTGAAATAGGAAAAGAGCCTTTAATCACATTCTTTACCATTTGCAATCATAAAATAGTCTAATATCTTCATTTTTTCAACATACGTAGCTATTACCCTCGAAAACTAAAACTTTTGACATAGGAAAAGAGCCTTTAATCACATTCTTTACCATTTGCAATCATAAAATAGTCTAATATCTTCATTTTTTCAACATACGTAGCTATTACCCTCGAAAACTAAAACTTTTGACATAGGAAAAGAGCCTTTAATCACATTCTTTACCATTTGCAATCATAAACTTGTCTAATATCTTCATTTTTTCCACAGACAAAGCTATTACCCTCGAAAACTAAAACTTTTGAAATAGGAAAAGAGCCTTTAATCACATTCTTTGCCATTTGCAATCATAAAATAGTCTAATATCTTCATTTTTTCAACATACGTAGCTATTACCCTCGAAAACTAAAACTTTTGAAATAGGAAAAGATCCTTTAATCACATTGTTTACCATGTACATTCATAAAATTGTCACATACGTAGCTATTACCCTCGAAAACTAAAACTTTTGACATAGGAAAAGAGCCTTTAATCACATTCTTTACCATTTGCAATCATAAAATAGTCTAATATCTTCATTTTTTCAACATACATAGCTATTACCCTCGAAAACTAAAACTTTCGAAATAGGAAAAGAGCCTTTAATCACATTCTTTACCATGTGCAATCATAAAATAGTCTAATATCTTCATTTTTTCAACATACGTAGCTATTACCCTCGAAAACTAAAACTTTTGACATAGGAAAAGAGCCTTTAATCACATTCTTTACCATTTGCAATCATAAAATAGTCTAATATCTTCATTTTTTCAACGTACGTAGCTATTACCCTCGAAAACTAAAACTTTTGGCATAGGAAAAGAGCCTTTAATCACATTCTTTACCATTTGCAATAATAAAATAGTCTAATTTCTTCATTTTTTCAACATACGTAGTTATTACCCTCGAAAACTAAAACTTTTGACATAGGAAAAGAGCCTTTAATCACATTCTTTACCATTTACAATCATAAAATAGTCTAATATCTTCATTTTTTCAACATACGTAGCTATTACCCTCGAAAACTAAAACTTTTGAAATTGGAAAAGAGCCTTTAATCACATTCTTTACCATGTGCAATCATAAAATTGTCTAATATCTTCATTTTTTCCACAGACAAAGCTATTACCCTCGAAAACTAAAACTTTTGAAATAGGAAAAGAGCCTTTAATCACATTCTTTGCCATTTGCAATCATAAAATAGTCTAATATCTTCATTTTTTTAACATACGTAGCTATTACCCTCGAAAACTAAAACTTTTGAAATAGGAAAAGAGCCTTTAATCACATTCTTTAAAATTTGCAATCCTAAAATAGTCTAATATCTTCATTTTTTCAACATAAGTAGCTATTACCCTCGAAAACTAAAACTTTTGACATAGGAAAAAAGCCTTTAATCACATTCTTTACCATGTGCAATCATAAAATAGTCTAATATCTTCATTTTTTCAACATAAGTAGCTATTACCCTCGAAAACTAAAACTTTTGAAATAGGAAAAGAGCCTTTAATCACATTCTTTACAATTTGCAATCATAAAATAGTCTAATATCTTCATTTTTTCAACATACGTAGCTATTACCCTCGAAAACTAAAACTTTTGACATAGGAAAAGAGCCTTTAATCACATTCTTTACCATTTGCAATCATAAAATAGTCTAATATCTTCATTTTTTCAACATACATAGCTATTACCCTCGAAAACTAAAACTTTCGAAATAGGAAAAGAGCCTTTAATCACATTCTTTACCATGTGCAATCATAAAATAGTCTAATATCTTCATTTTTTCAACATAAGTAGCTATTACCCTCGAAAACTAAAACTTTTGACATAGGAAAGAGCCTTTAATCACATTCTTTACAATTTGCAATCATAAAATAGTCTAATATCTTCATTTTTTCAACATAGGTAGCTATTACCATCGAAAACTAAAACTTTTGAAATAGGAAAAGAGCCTTTAATCACATTCTTTACCATGTGCAATCATAAAATAGTCTAATATCTTCATTTTTTCAACATACGTAGCTATTACCCTCGAAAACTAAAACTTTTGAAATAGGAAAAGAGCCTTTAATCACATTCTTTACCATTTGCAATCATAAAATAGTCTAATATCTTCATTTTTTCAACATACGTAGCTATTACCCTCGAAAACTAAAACTTTTGACATAGGAAAAGAGCCTTTAATCACATTCTTTACCATTTGCAATCATAAACTTGTCTAATATCTTCATTTTTTCCACAGACAAAGCTATTACCCTCGAAAACTAAAACTTTTGAAATAGGAAAAGAGCCTTTAATCACATTCTTTGCCATTTGCAATCATAAAATAGTCTAATATCTTCATTTTTTCAACATACGTAGCTATTACCCTCGAAAACTAAAACTTTTGAAATAGGAAAAGATCCTTTAATCACATTGTTTACCATGTACATTCATAAAATTGTCACATACGTAGCTATTACCCTCGAAAACTAAAACTTTTGACATAGGAAAAGAGCCTTTAATCACATTCTTTACCATTTGCAATCATAAAATAGTCTAATATCTTCATTTTTTCAACATACATGGCTATTACCCTCGAAAACTAAAACTTTCGAAATAGGAAAAGAGCCTTTAATCACATTCTTTACCATGTGCAATCATAAAATAGTCTAATATCTTCATTTTTTCAACATACGTAGCTATTACCCTCGAAAACTAAAACTTTTGACATAGGAAAAGAGCCTTTAATCACATTCTTTACCATTTGCAATCATAAAATAGTCTAATATCTTCATTTTTTCAACGTACGTAGCTATTACCCTCGAAAACTAAAACTTTTGGCATAGGAAAAGAGCCTTTAATCACATTCTTTACCATTTGCAATAATAAAATAGTCTAATTTCTTCATTTTTTCAACATACGTAGTTATTACCCTCGAAAACTAAAACTTTTGACATAGGAAAAGAGCCTTTAATCACATTCTTTACCATTTACAATCATAAAATAGTCTAATATCTTCATTTTTTCAACATACGTAGCTATTACCCTCGAAAACTAAAACTTTTGAAATTGGAAAAGAGCCTTTAATCACATTCTTTACCATGTGCAATCATAAAATTGTCTAATATCTTCATTTTTTCCACAGACAAAGCTATTACCCTCGAAAACTAAAACTTTTGAAATAGGAAAAGAGCCTTTAATCACATTCTTTGCCATTTGCAATCATAAAATAGTCTAATATCTTCATTTTTTTAACATACGTAGCTATTACCCTCGAAAACTAAAACTTTTGAAATAGGAAAAGAGCCTTTAATCACATTCTTTACCATGTGCAATCATAAAATAGTCTAATATCTTCATTTTTTCAACATAAGTAGCTATTACCCTCGAAAACTAAAACTTTTGACATAGGAAAAAAGCCTTTAATCACATTCTTTACCATTTGCAATCATAAAATAGTCTAATATCTTCATTTTTTCAACATACGTAGCTATTACCCTCGAAAACTAAAACTTTTGAAATAGGAAAAGAGCCTTTAATCACATTCTTTACCATTTGCAATCATAAAATAGTCTAATATCTTCATTTTTTCAACATACGTAGCTATTACCCTCGAAAACTAAAACTTTTGACATAGGAAAAGAGCCTTTAATCACATTCTTTACCATTTGCAATCATAAAATAGTCTAATATCTTCATTTTTTCAACATACGTAGCTATTACCCTCGAAAACTAAATTTTTGAAATAGGAAAAGAGCCTTTAATCACATTCTTTACCATGTGCAGTCATAAAATTGTCTAATATCTTCATTTTTTCCACAGACAAAGCTATTACCCTCGAAAACTAAAACTTTTGAAATAGGAAAAGAGCCTTTAATCACATTCTTTGCCATTTGCAATCATAAAATAGTCTAATATCTTCATTTTTTCAACATACGTAGCTATTACCCTCGAAAACTAAAACTTTTGACATAGGAAAAGAGCCTTTAATCACATTCTTTACCATTTGCAATCATAAAATAGTCTAATATCTTCATTTTTTCAACATACGTAGCTATTACCCTCGAAAACTAAAACTTCTGAAATAGGAAAAGAGCCTTTAATCACATTCTTTACCATGTGCGATCATAAAATTGTCTAATATCTTCATTTTTTCAACATACGTAGCTATTACCCTCGAAAACTAAAACTTTTGAAATAGGAAAAGAGCCTTTAATCACATTCTTTACCATGTGCAATCATAAAATAGTCTAATATCTTCATTTTTTCAACATACGTAGCTATTACCCTCGAAAACTAAAACTTTTGAAATAGGAAAAGAGCCTTTAATCACATTCTTTACCATGTGCAATCATAAAATTGTCTAATATCTTCTTTTTTCAACATACGTAGCTATTACCCTCGAAAACTAAAACTTTTGAAATAGGAAAAGAGCCTTTAATCACATTCTTTACCATTTGCAATCATAAAATAGTCTAATATCTTCATTTTTTCAACATACGTAGCTATTACCCTCGAAAACTAAAACCTTTGAAATAGGAAAAGAGCCTTTAATCACATTCTTTACCATGTGCAATCATAAAATAGTCTAATATCTTCATTTTTTTCAACATACGTAGCTATTACCCTCGAAAACTAAAACTTTTAACATAGGAAAAGAGCCTTTAGTCACATTCTTTACCATTTGCAATCATAACATAGTCTAATATCTTCATTTTTTCAACGTACGTAGCTATTACCCTCGAAAACTAAAACTTTTGAAATAGGAAAAGAGCCTTTAATCACATTCTTTACCATTTGCAATCATAAAATAGTCTAATATCTTCATTTTTTCAACATACGTAGCTATTACCCCGAAAACTAAAACTTTTGAAATAGGAAAAGAGCCTTTAATCACATTCTTTACCATGTGCAATCATAAAATTGTCTAATATCTTCTTTTTTCAACATACGTAGCTATTACCCTCGAAAACTAAAACTTTTGAAATAGGAAAAGAGCCTTTAATCACATTCTTTACCATTTGCAATCATAAAATAGTCTAATATCTTCATTTTTTCAACATACGTAGCTATTACCCTCGAAAACTAAAACTTTTGAAATAGGAAAAGAGCCTTTAATCACATTCTTTACCATGTGCAATCATAAAATAGTCTAATATCTTCATTTTTTCAACATACGTAGCTATTACCCTCGAAAACTAAAACTTTTGACATAGGAAAAGAGCCTTTAATCACATTCTTTACCATTTGCAATCATAAAATAGTCTAATATCTTCATTTTTTCAACATACGTAGCTATTACCCTCGAAAACTAAAACTTTTGAAATAGGAAAAGAGCCTTTAATCACATTCTTTACCATGTTACAATCATAAAATTGTCTATATCTTCATTTTTTCAACATACGTAGCTATTACCCTCGAAAACTAAAACTTTTGAAATAGGAAAAGAGCCTTTAATCACATTCTTTACCATTTGCAATCATAAAATAGTCTAATATCTTCATTTTTTCAACATACGTAGCTATTACCCTCGAAAACTAAAACTTTTGAAATAGGAAAAGAGCCTTTAATCACATTCTTTACCATGTGCAATCATAAAATAGTCTAATATCTTCATTTTTTCAACATACGTAGCTATTACCCTCGAAAACTAAAACTTTTGAAATAGGAAAAGAGCCTTTAATCACATTCTTTACCATTTGCAATCATAAAATAGTCTAATATCTTCATTTTTTCAACATACGTAGCTATTACCCTCGAAAACTAAAACTTTTGAAATAGGAAAAGAGCCTTTAATCACATTCTTTACCATGTACAATCATAAAATAGTCTAATATCTTCATTTTTTCAACATACGTAGCTATTACCCTCGAAAACTAAAACTTTTGAAATAGGAAAAGAGCCTTTAATCACATTCTTTACCATTTGCAATCATAAAATAGTCTAATATCTTCATTTTTTCAACATACGTAGCTATTACCCTCGAAAACTAAAACTTTTGAAATAGGAAAAGAGCCTTTAATCACATTCTTTACCATGTGCAATCATAAAATAGTCTAATATCTTCATTTTTTCAACATACGTAGCTATTACCCTCGAAAACTAAAACTTTTGAAATAGGAAAAGAGCCTTTAATCACATTCTTTACCATTTGCAATCATAAAATAGTCTAATATCTTCATTTTTTCAACATACGTAGCTATTACCCTCGAAAACTAAAACTTTTGAAATAGGAAAAGAGCCTTTAATCACATTCTTTACCATTTGCAATCATAAAATAGTCTAATATCTTCATTTTTTCAACATACGTAGCTATTACCCTCGAAAACTAAAACTTTTGAAATAGGAAAAGAGCCTTTAATCACATTCTTTACCATTTGCAATCATAAAATAGTCTAATATCTTCATTTTTTCAACATACGTAGCTATTACCCTCGAAAACTAAAACTTTTGAAATAGGAAAAGAGCCTTTAATCACATTCTTTACCATGTGCAATCATAAAATAGTCTAATATCTTCATTTTTTCAACATACGTAGCTATTACCCTCGAAAACTAAAACTTTTGAAATAGGAAAAGAGCCTTTAATCACATTCTTTACCATTTGCAATCATAAAATAGTCTAATATCTTCATTTTTTCAACATACGTAGCTATTACCCTCGAAAACTAAAACTTTTGAAATAGGAAAAGAGCCTTTAATCACATTCTTTACCATTTGCAATCATAAAATAGTCTAATATCTTCATTTTTTCAACATACGTAGCTATTACCCTCGAAAACTAAAACTTTTGAAATAGGAAAAGAGCCTTTAATCACATTCTTTACCATGTGCAATCATAAAATAGTCTAATATCTTCATTTTTTCAACATACGTAGCTATTACCCTCGAAAACTAAAACTTTTGAAATAGGAAAAGAGCCTTTAATCACATTCTTTACCATGTGCAATCATAAAATAGTCTAATATCTTCATTTTTTCAACATACGTAGCTATTACCCTCGAAAACTAAAACTTTTGAAATAGGAAAAGAGCCTTTAATCACATTCTTTACCATGTGCAATCATAAAATAGTCTAATATCTTCATTTTTTCAACATACGTAGCTATTACCCTCGAAAACTAAAACTTTTGAAATAGGAAAAGAGCCTTTAATCACATTCTTTACCATTTGCAATCATAAAATAGTCTAATATCTTCATTTTTTCAACATACGTAGCTATTACCCTCGAAAACTAAAACTTTTGAAATAGGAAAAGAGCCTTTAATCACATTCTTTACCATGTGCAATCATAAAATAGTCTAATATCTTCATTTTTTCAACATACGTAGCTATTACCCTCGAAAACTAAAACTTTTGAAATAGGAAAAGAGCCTTTAATCACATTCTTTACCATTTGCAATCATAAAATAGTCTAATATCTTCATTTTTTCAACATACGTAGCTATTACCCTCGAAAACTAAAACTTTTGAAATAGGAAAAGAGCCTTTAATCACATTCTTTACCATGTGCAATCATAAAATTGTCTAATATCTTCATTTTTTCAACATACGTAGCTATTACCCTCGAAAACTAAAACTTTTGAAATAGGAAAAGAGCCTTTAATCACATTCTTTACCATTTGCAATCATAAAATAGTCTAATATCTTCATTTTTTCAACATACGTAGCTATTACCCTCGAAAACTAAAACTTTTGAAATAGGAAAAGAGCCTTTAATCACATTCTTTACCATGTGCAATCATAAAATAGTCTAATATCTTCATTTTTTCAACATACGTAGCTATTACCCTCGAAAACTAAAACTTTTGACATAGGAAAAGAGCCTTTAATCACATTCTTTACCATTTGCAATCATAAAATAGTCTAATATCTTCATTTTTTCAACATACGTAGCTATTACCCTCGAAAACTAAAACTTTTGAAATAGGAAAAGAGCCTTTAATCACATTCTTTACCATTTGCAATCATAAAATAGTCTAATATCTTCATTTTTTCAACATACGTAGCTATTACCCTCGAAAACTAAAACTTTTGAAATAGGAAAAGAGCCTTTAATCACATTCTTTACCATTTGCAATCATAAAATAGTCTAATATCTTCATTTTTTCAACATACGTAGCTATTACCCTCGAAAACTAAAACTTTTGAAATAGGAAAAGAGCCTTTAATCACATTCTTTACCATTGCAATCATAAAATAGTCTAATATCTTCATTTTTTCAACATACGTAGCTATTACCCTCGAAAACTAAAACTTTTGAAATAGGAAAAGAGCCTTTAATCACATTCTTTACCATTTGCAATCATAAAATAGTCTAATATCTTCATTTTTTCAACATACGTAGCTATTACCCTCGAAAACTAAAACTTTTGAAATAGGAAAAGAGCCTTTAATCACATTCTTTACCATTTGCAATCATAAAATAGTCTAATATCTTCATTTTTTCAACATACGTAGCTATTACCCTCGAAAACTAAAACTTTTGAAATAGGAAAAGAGCCTTTAATCACATTCTTTACCATTTGCAATCATAAAATAGTCTAATATCTTCATTTTTTCACGTAGCTATTACCCTCGAAAACTAAAACTTTTGAAATAGGAAAAGAGCCTTTAATCACATTCTTTACCATGTGCAATCATAAAATAGTCTAATATCTTCATTTTTTCAACATACGTAGCTATTACCCTCGAAAACTAAAACTTTTGAAATAGGAAAAGAGCCTTTAATCACATTCTTTACCATTTGCAATCATAAAATAGTCTAATATCTTCATTTTTTCAACATACGTAGCTATTACCCTCGAAAACTAAAACTTTTGAAATAGGAAAAGAGCCTTTAATCACATTCTTTACCATTTGCAATCATAAAATAGTCTAATATCTTCATTTTTTCAACATACGTAGCTATTACCCTCGAAAACTAAAACTTTTGAAATAGGAAAAGAGCCTTTAATCACATTCTTTACCATTTGCAATCATAAAATAGTCTAATATCTTCATTTTTTCAACATACGTAGCTATTACCCTCGAAAACTAAAACTTTTGAAATAGGAAAAGAGCCTTTAATCACATTCTTTACCATGTGCAATCATAAAATAGTCTAATATCTTCATTTTTTCAACATACGTAGCTATTACCCTCGAAAACTAAAACTTTTGAAATAGGAAAAGAGCCTTTAATCACATTCTTTACCATGTGCAATCATAAAATAGTCTAATATCTTCATTTTTTCAACATACGTAGCTATTACCCTCGAAAACTAAAACTTTTGAAATAGGAAAAGAGCCTTTAATCACATTCTTTACCATTTGCAATCATAAAATAGTCTAATATCTTCATTTTTTCAACATACGTAGCTATTACCCTCGAAAACTAAAACTTTTGAAATAGGAAAAGAGCCTTTAATCACATTCTTTACCATTTGCAATCATAAAATAGTCTAATATCTTCATTTTTTCAACATACGTAGCTATTACCCTCGAAAACTAAAACTTTTGAAATAGGAAAAGAGCCTTTAATCACATTCTTTACCATTTGCAATCATAAAATAGTCTAATATCTTCATTTTTTCAACATACGTAGCTATTACCCTCGAAAACTAAAACTTTTGAAATAGGAAAAGAGCCTTTAATCACATTCTTTACCATGTGCAATCATAAAATAGTGTAATATCTTCATTTTTTCAACATACGTAGCTATTACCCTCGAAAACTAAAACTTTTGAAATAGGAAAAGAGCCTTTAATCACATTCTTTACCATTTGCAATCATAAAATAGTCTAATATCTTCATTTTTTCAACATACGTAGCTATTACCCTCGAAAACTAAAACTTTTGAAATAGGAAAAGAGCCTTTAATCACATTCTTTACCATTTGCAATCATAAAATAGTCTAATATCTTCATTTTTTCAACATACGTAGCTATTACCCTCGAAAACTAAAACTTTTGAAATAGGAAAAGAGCCTTTAATCACATTCTTTACCATGTGCAATCATAAAATAGTCTAATATCTTCATTTTTTCAACATACGTAGCTATTACCCTCGAAAACTAAAACTTTTGACATAGGAAAAGAGCCTTTAATCACATTCTTTACCATTTGCAATCATAAAATAGTCTAATATCTTCATTTTTTCAACATACGTAGCTATTACCCTCGAAAACTAAAACTTTTGAAATAGGAAAAGAGCCTTTAATCACATTCTTTACCATTTGCAATCATAAAATAGTCTAATATCTTCATTTTTTCAACATACGTAGCTATTACCCTCGAAAACTAAAACTTTTGACATAGGAAAAGAGCCTTTAATCACATTCTTTACCATTTGCAATCATAAAATAGTCTAATATCTTCATTTTTTCAACATACGTAGCTATTACCCTCGAAAACTAAAACTTTTGAAATAGGAAAAGAGCCTTTAATCACATTCTTTACCATGTGCAATCATAAAATTGTCTAATATCTTCATTTTTTCACATACAGCTATTACCCTCGAAAACTAAAACTTTTGAAATAGGAAAAGAGCCTTTAATCACATTCTTTACCATTTGCAATCATAAAATAGTCTAATATCTTCATTTTTTCAACATACGTAGCTATTACCCTCGAAAACTAAAACTTTTGAAATAGGAAAAGAGCCTTTAATCACATTCTTTACCATGTACAATCATAAAATTGTCTACATACGTAGCTATTACCCTCGAAAACTAAAACTTTTGACATAGGAAAAGAGCCTTTAATCACATTCTTTACCATTTGCAATCATAAATAGTCTAATATCTTCATTTTTTCAACATACCTAGCTATTACCCTCGAAAACTAAAACTTCTGAAATAGGAAAAGAGCCTTTAATCACATTCTTTACCATGTGCAATCATAAAATAGTCTAATATCTTCATTTTTTCAACATACGTAGCTATTACCCTCGAAAACTAAAACTTTTGACATAGGAAAAGAGCCTTTAATCACATTCTTTACCATTTGCAATCATAAAATAGTCTAATATCTTCATTTTTTCAACATACGTAGCTATTACCCTCGAAAACTAAAACTTTTGAAATAGGAAAAGAGCCTTTAATCACATTCTTTACCATTGCAATCATAAAATTGTCTAATATCTTCTTTTTTCAACATACGTAGCTATTACCCTCGAAAACTAAAACTTTTGAAATAGGAAAAGAGCCTTTAATCACATTCTTTACCATTTGCAATCATAAAATAGTCTAATATCTTCATTTTTTCAACATACGTAGCTATTACCCTCGAAAACTAAAACTTTTGAAATAGGAAAAGAGCCTTTAATCACATTCTTTACCATGTGCAATCATAAAATAGTCTAATATCTTCATTTTTTCAACATACGTAGCTATTACCCTCGAAAACTAAAACTTTTGAAATAGGAAAAGAGCCTTTAATCACATTCTTTACCATTTGCAATCATAAAATAGTCTAATATCTTCATTTTTTCAACATACGTAGCTATTACCCTCGAAAACTAAAACTTTTGAAATAGGAAAAGAGCCTTTAATCACATTCTTTACCATTTGCAATCATAAAATAGTCTAATATCTTCATTTTTTCAACATACGTAGCTATTACCCTCGAAAACTAAAACTTTTGAAATAGGAAAAGAGCCTTTAATCACATTCTTTACCATTTGCAATCATAAAATAGTCTAATATCTTCATTTTTTCAACATACGTAGCTATTACCCTCGAAAACTAAAACTTTTGAAATAGGAAAAGAGCCTTTAATCACATTCTTTACCATTTGCAATCATAAAATAGTCTAATATCTTCATTTTTTCAACATACGTAGCTATTACCCTCGAAAACTAAAACTTTTGAAATAGGAAAAGAGCCTTTAATCACATTCTTTACCATGCAATCATAAAATAGTTGTCTACATACGTAGCTATTACCCTCGAAAACTAAAACTTTTGAAATAGGAAAAGAGCCTTTAATCACATTCTTTACCATTTGCAATCATAAAATAGTCTAATATCTTCATTTTTTCAACATACGTAGCTATTACCCTCGAAAACTAAAACTTTTGAAATAGGAAAAGAGCCTTTAATCACATTCTTTACCATTTGCAATCATAAAATAGTCTAATATCTTCATTTTTTCAACATACGTAGCTATTACCCTCGAAAACTAAAACTTTTGAAATAGGAAAAGAGCCTTTAATCACATTCTTTACCATGCAATCATAAAATAGTCTAATATCTTCATTTTTTCAACATACGTAGCTATTACCCTCGAAAACTAAAACTTTTGAAATAGGAAAAGAGCCTTTAATCACATTCTTTACCATTTGCAATCATAAAATAGTCTAATATCTTCATTTTTTCAACATACGTAGCTATTACCCTCGAAAACTAAAACTTTTGAAATAGGAAAAGAGCCTTTAATCACATTCTTTACCATTTGCAATCATAAAATAGTCTAATATCTTCATTTTTTCAACATACGTAGCTATTACCCTCGAAAACTAAAACTTTTGAAATAGGAAAAGAGCCTTTAATCACATTCTTTACCATGTGCAATCATAAAATTGTCTAATATCTTCATTTTTTCAACATACGTAGCTATTACCCTCGAAAACTAAAACTTTTGAAATAGGAAAAGAGCCTTTAATCACATTCTTTACCATTTGCAATCATAAAATAGTCTAATATCTTCATTTTTTCAACATACGTAGCTATTACCCTCGAAAACTAAAACTTTTGAAATAGGAAAAGAGCCTTTAATCACATTCTTTACCATGTGCAATCATAAAATAGTCTAATATCTTCATTTTTTCAACATACGTAGCTATTACCCTCGAAAACTAAAACTTTTGAAATAGGAAAAGAGCCTTTAATCACATTCTTTACCATTTGCAATCATAAAATAGTCTAATATCTTCATTTTTTCAACATACGTAGCTATTACCCTCGAAAACTAAAACTTTTGAAATAGGAAAAGAGCCTTTAATCACATTCTTTACCATTTGCAATCATAAAATAGTCTAATATCTTCATTTTTTCAACATACGTAGCTATTACCCTCGAAAACTAAAACTTTTGAAATAGGAAAAGAGCCTTTAATCACATTCTTTACCATGTGCAATCATAAAATAGTCTAATATCTTCATTTTTTCAACATACGTAGCTATTACCCTCGAAAACTAAAACTTTTGAAATAGGAAAAGAGCCTTTAATCACATTCTTTACCATTTGCAATCATAAAATAGTCTAATATCTTCATTTTTTCAACATACGTAGCTATTACCCTCGAAAACTAAAACTTTTGAAATAGGAAAAGAGCCTTTAATCACATTCTTTACCATTTACAATCATAAAATAGTCTAATATCTTCATTTTTTCAACATACGTAGCTATTACCCTCGAAAACTAAAACTTTTGAAATAGGAAAAGAGCCTTTAATCACATTCTTTACCATTTGCAATCATAAAATAGTCTAATATCTTCATTTTTTCAACATACGTAGCTATTACCCTCGAAAACTAAAACTTTTGAAATAGGAAAAGAGCCTTTAATCACATTCTTTACCATGTGCAATCATAAAATTGTCTAATATCTTCATTTTTTCAACATACGTAGCTATTACCCTCGAAAACTAAAACTTTTGAAATAGGAAAAGAGCCTTTAATCACATTCTTTACCATTTGCAATCATAAAATAGTCTAATATCTTCATTTTTTCAACATACGTAGTTATTACCCTCGAAAACTAAAACTTTTGAAATAGGAAAAGAGCCTTTAATCACATTCTTTACCATTTGCAATCATAAAATAGTCTACATACGTAGCTATTATTCTCGAAAACTAACACTTTTGAAATAGGAAAAGAGCCTTTAATCACATTCTTTACCATTTGCAATCATAAAATAGTCTAATATCTTCATTTTTTCAACATACGTAGCTATTACCCTCGAAAACTAAAACTTTTGAAATAGGAAAAGAGCCTTTAATCACATTCTTTACCATGTGCAATCATAAAATAGTCTAATATCTTCATTTTTTCAACATACGTAGCTATTACCCTCGAAAACTAAAACTTTTGAAATAGGAAAAGAGCCTTTAATCACATTCTTTACCATTTGCAATCATAAAATAGTCTAATATCTTCATTTTTTCAACATACGTAGCTATTACCCTCGAAAACTAAAACTTTTGAAATAGGAAAAGAGCCTTTAATCACATTCTTTACCATTGCAATCATAAAATAGTCTAATATCTTCATTTTTTCAACATACGTAGCTATTACCCTCGAAAACTAAAACTTTTGAAATAGGAAAAGAGCCTTTAATCACATTCTTTACCATTTGCAATCATAAAATAGTCTAATATCTTCATTTTTTCAACATACGTAGCTATTACCCTCGAAAACTAAAACTTTTGAAATAGGAAAAGAGCCTTTAATCACATTCTTTACCATTTGCAATCATAAAATAGTCTAATATCTTCATTTTTTCAACATACGTAGCTATTACCCTCGAAAACTAAAACTTTTGAAATAGGAAAAGAGCCTTTAATCACATTCTTTACCATTTGCAATCATAAAATAGTCTAATATCTTCATTTTTTCAACATACGTAGCTATTACCCTCGAAAACTAAAACTTTTGAAATAGGAAAAGAGCCTTTAATCACATTCTTTACCATTTGCAATCATAAAATAGTCTAATATCTTCATTTTTTCAACATACGTAGCTATTACCCTCGAAAACTAAAACTTTTGAAATAGGAAAAGAGCCTTTAATCACATTCTTTACCATGTGCAATCATAAAATTGTCTAATATCTTCATTTTTTCACATACGTAGCTATTACCCTCGAAAACTAAAACTTTTGAAATAGGAAAAGAGCCTTTAATCACATTCTTTACCATTTGCAATCATAAAATAGTCTAATATCTTCATTTTTTCAACATACGTAGCTATTACCCTCGAAAACTAAAACTTTTGAAATAGGAAAAGAGCCTTTAATCACATTCTTTACCATGTGCAATCATAAAAATTGTCACATACGTAGCTATTACCCTCGAAAACTAAAACTTTTGACATAGGAAAAGAGCCTTTAATCACATTCTTTACCATTTGCAATCATAAAATAGTCTAATATCTTCATTTTTTCAACATACGTAGCTATTACCCTCGAAAACTAAAACTTTTGAAATAGGAAAAGAGCCTTTAATCACATTCTTTACCATTTGCAATCATAAAATAGTCTAATATCTTCATTTTTTCAACATACGTAGCTATTACCCTCGAAAACTAAAACTTTTGAAATAGGAAAAGAGCCTTTAATCACATTCTTTACCACGTGCAATCATAAAATAGTCTAATATCTTCATTTTTTCAACATACGTAGCTATTACCCTCGAAAACTAAAACTTTTGAAATAGGAAAAGAGCCTTTAATCACATTCTTTACCATTTGCAATCATAAAATAGTCTAATATCTTCATTTTTTCAACATACGTAGCTATTACCCTCGAAAACTAAAACTTTTGAAATAGGAAAAGAGCCTTTAATCACATTCTTTACCATTTGCAATCATAAAATAGTCTAATATCTTCATTTTTTCAACATACGTAGCTATTACCCTCGAAAACTAAAACTTTTGAAATAGGAAAAGAGCCTTTAATCACATTCTTTACCATTGCAATCATAAAATAGTCTAATATCTTCATTTTTTCAACATACGTAGCTATTACCCTCGAAAACTAAAACTTTTGAAATAGGAAAAGAGCCTTTAATCACATTCTTTACCATTTGCAATCATAAAATAGTCTAATATCTTCATTTTTTCAACATACGTAGCTATTACCCTCGAAAACTAAAACTTTTGAAATAGGAAAAGAGCCTTTAATCACATTCTTTACCATTGCAATCATAAAATAGTCTAATATCTTCATTTTTTCAACATACGTAGCTATTACCCTCGAAAACTAAAACTTTTGAAATAGGAAAAGAGCCTTTAATCACATTCTTTACCATTTGCAATCATAAAATAGTCTAATATCTTCATTTTTTCAACATACGTAGCTATTACCCTCGAAAACTAAAACTTTTGAAATAGGAAAAGAGCCTTTAATCACATTCTTTACCATTTGCAATCATAAAATAGTCTAATATCTTCATTTTTTCAACATACGTAGCTATTACCCTCGAAAACTAAAACTTTTGAAATAGGAAAAGAGCCTTTAATCACATTCTTTACCATGTGCAATCATAAAATTGTCTAATATCTTCATTTTTTCAACATACGTAGCTATTACCCTCGAAAACTAAAACTTTTGAAATAGGAAAAGAGCCTTTAATCACATTCTTTGCCATTTGCAATCATAAAATAGTCTAATATCTTCATTTTTTCAACATACGTAGCTATTACCCTCGAAAACTAAAACTTTTGAAATAGGAAAAGAGCCTTTAATCACAACATACGTAGCTATTACCCTCGAAAACTAAAACTTTTGACATAGGAAAAGAGCCTTTAATCACATTCTTTACCATTTGCAATCATAAAATAGTCTAATATCTTCATTTTTTCAACATACGTAGCTATTACCCTCGAAAACTAAAACTTTTGAAATAGGAAAAGAGCCTTTAATCACATTCTTTACCATTTGCAATCATAAAATAGTCTAATATCTTCATTTTTTCAACATACGTAGCTATTACCCTCGAAAACTAAAACTTTTGAAATAGGAAAAGAGCCTTTAATCACATTCTTTACCATTTGCAATCATAAAATAGTCTAATATCTTCATTTTTTCAACATACGTAGCTATTACCCTCGAAAACTAAAACTTTTGAAATAGGAAAAGAGCCTTTAATCACATTCTTTACCATTTGCAATCATAAAATAGTCTAATATCTTCATTTTTTCAACATACGTAGCTATTACCCTCGAAAACTAAAACTTTTGAAATAGGAAAAGAGCCTTTAATCACATTCTTTACCATTGCAATCATAAAATTGTCTAATATCTTCATTTTTTCAACATACAGCTATTACCCTCGAAAACTAAAACTTTTGAAATAGGAAAAGAGCCTTTAATCACATTCTTTACCATTTGCAATCATAAAATAGTCTAATATCTTCATTTTTTCAACATACGTAGCTATTACCCTCGAAAACTAAAACTTTTGAAATAGGAAAAGAGCCTTTAATCACATTCTTTACCATGTACAATCATAAAAATTGTCACATACGTAGCTATTACCCTCGAAAACTAAAACTTTTGACATAGGAAAAGAGCCTTTAATCACATTCTTTACCATTTGCAATCATAAAATAGTCTAATATCTTCATTTTTTCAACATACATAGCTATTACCCTCGAAAACTAAAACTTTTGAAATAGGAAAAGAGCCTTTAATCACATTCTTTACCATTTGCAATCATAAAATAGTCTAATATCTTCATTTTTTCAACATACGTAGCTATTACCCTCGAAAACTAAAACTTTTGAAATAGGAAAAGAGCCTTTAATCACATTCTTTACCATTTGCAATCATAAAATAGTCTAATATCTTCATTTTTTCAACATACGTAGCTATTACCCTCGAAAACTAAAACTTTTGAAATAGGAAAAGAGCCTTTAATCACATTCTTTACCATTTGCAATCATAAAATATCTAATATCTTCATTTTTTCAACATACGTAGCTATTACCCTCGAAAACTAAAACTTTTGAAATAGGAAAAGAGCCTTTAATCACATTCTTTACCATTTGCAATCATAAAATAGTCTAATATCTTCATTTTTTCAACATACGTAGCTATTACCCTCGAAAACTAAAACTTTTGAAATAGGAAAAGAGCCTTTAATCACATTCTTTACCATGTGCAATCATAAAATTGTCTAATATCTTCTTTTTTCAACATACGTAGCTATTACCCTCGAAAACTAAAACTTTTGAAATAGGAAAAGAGCCTTTAATCACATTCTTTACCATTTGCAATCATAAAATAGTCTAATATCTTCATTTTTTCAACATACGTAGCTATTACCCTCGAAAACTAAAACTTTTGAAATAGGAAAAGAGCCTTTAATCACATTCTTTACCATGTGCAATCATAAAATAGGCTAATATCTTCATTTTTTCAACATACGTAGCTATTACCCTCGAAAACTAAAACTTTTGACATAGGAAAAGAGCCTTTAATCACATTCTTTACCATTTGCAATCATAAAATAGTCTAATATCTTCATTTTTTCAACATACGTAGCTATTACCCTCGAAAACTAAAACTTTTGAAATAGGAAAAGAGCCTTTAATCACATTCTTTACCATTTGCAATCATAAAATAGTCTAATATCTTCATTTTTTCAACATACGTAGCTATTACCCTCGAAAACTAAATCTTTTGAAATAGGAAAAGAGCCTTTAATCACATTCTTTACCATGTGCAATCATAAAATTGTCTAATATCTTCATTTTTTCCACAGACAAAGCTATTACCCTCGAAAACTAAAACTTTTGAAATAGGAAAAGAGCCTTTAATCACATTCTTTGCCATTTGCAATCATAAAATAGTCTAATATCTTCATTTTTTCAACATACGTAGCTATTACCCTCGAAAACTAAAACTTTTGAAATAGGAAAAGAGCCTTTAATCACATTCTTTACCATGTACAATCATAAAATTGTCACATACGTAGCTATTACCCTCGAAAACTAAAACTTTTGACATAGGAAAAGAGCCTTTAATCACATTCTTTACCATTTGCAATCATAAAATAGTCTAATATCTTCATTTTTTCAACATACATAGCTATTACCCTCGAAAACTAAAACTTTTGAAATAGGAAAAGAGCCTTTAATCACATTCTTTACCATTTGCAATCATAAAATAGTCTAATATCTTCATTTTTTCAACATACGTAGCTATTACCCTCGAAAACTAAAACTTTTGAAATAGGAAAAGAGCCTTTAATCACATTCTTTACCATGCAATCATAAAATAGTCTAATATCTTCATTTTTTCAACATACGTAGCTATTACCCTCGAAAACTAAAACTTTTGAAATAGGAAAAGAGCCTTTAATCACATTCTTTACCATTTGCAATCATAAAATAGTCTAATATCTTCATTTTTTCAACATACGTAGCTATTACCCTCGAAAACTAAAACTTTTGAAATAGGAAAAGAGCCTTTAATCACATTCTTTACCATTTGCAATCATAAAATAGTCTAATATCTTCATTTTTTCAACATACAGCTATTACCCTCGAAAACTAAAACTTTTGAAATAGGAAAAGAGCCTTTAATCACATTCTTTACCATTTGCAATCATAAAATTGTCTAATATCTTCATTTTTTCAACATACGTAGCTATTACCCTCGAAAACTAAAACTTTTGAAATAGGAAAAGAGCCTTTAATCACATTCTTTACCATTTGCAATCATAAAATAGTCTAATATCTTCATTTTTTCAACATACGTAGCTATTACCCTCGAAAACTAAAACTTTTGAAATAGGAAAAGAGCCTTTAATCACATTCTTTACCATTTGCAATCATAAAATAGTCTAATATCTTCATTTTTTCAACATACGTAGCTATTACCCTCGAAAACTAAAACTTTTGAAATAGGAAAAGAGCCTTTAATCACATTCTTTACCATTTGCAATCATAAAATAGTCTAATATCTTCATTTTTTCAACATACGTAGCTATTACCCTCGAAAACTAAAACTTTTGAAATAGGAAAAGAGCCTTTAATCACATTCTTTACCATTTGCAATCATAAAATAGTCTAATATCTTCATTTTTTCAACATACGTAGCTATTACCCTCGAAAACTAAAACTTTTGAAATAGGAAAAGAGCCTTTAATCACATTCTTTACCATGTGCAATCATAAAATTGTCTAATATCTTCATTTTTTCCACAGACGTAGCTATTACCCTCGAAAACTAAAACTTTTGAAATAGGAAAAGAGCCTTTAATCACATTCTTTACCATTTGCAATCATAAAATAGTCTAATATCTTCATTTTTTCAACATACGTAGCTATTACCCTCGAAAACTAAAACTTTTGAAATAGGAAAAGAGCCTTTAATCACATTCTTTACCATGTGCAATCATAAAATAGTCTAATATCTTCATTTTTTCACATACGTAGCTATTACCCTCGAAAACTAAAACTTTTGACATAGGAAAAGAGCCTTTAATCACATTCTTTACCATTTGCAATCATAAAATAGTCTAATATCTTCATTTTTTCAACATACGTAGCTATTACCCTCGAAAACTAAAACTTTTGAAATAGGAAAAGAGCCTTTAATCACATTCTTTACCTTTTGCAATCATAAAATAGTCTAATCATTTTTTCAACATACGTAGCTATTACCCTCGAAAACTAAAACTTTTGAAATAGGAAAAGAGCCTTTAATCACATTCTTTACCATTTGCAATCATAAAATAGTCTAATATCTTCATTTTTTCAACATACGTAGCTATTACCCTCGAAAACTAAAACTTTTGAAATAGGAAAAGAGCCTTTAATCACATTCTTTACCATTTGCAATCATAAAATAGTCTAATATCTTCATTTTTTCAACATACGTAGCTATTACCCTCGAAAACTAAAACTTTTGAAATAGGAAAAGAGCCTTTAATCACATTCTTTACCATTGCAATCATAAAATAGTCTAATATCTTCATTTTTTCAACATACAGCTATTACCCTCGAAAACTAAAACTTTTGAAATAGGAAAAGAGCCTTTAATCACATTCTTTACCATTTGCAATCATAAAATAGTCTAATATCTTCATTTTTTCAACATACGTAGCTATTACCCTCGAAAACTAAAACTTTTGAAATAGGAAAAGAGCCTTTAATCACATTCTTTACCATGTTGCAATCATAAAATAGTCTAATATCTTCATTTTTTCAACATACGTAGCTATTACCCTCGAAAACTAAAACTTTTGAAATAGGAAAAGAGCCTTTAATCACATTCTTTACCATTTGCAATCATAAAATAGTCTAATATCTTCATTTTTTCAACATACGTAGCTATTACCCTCGAAAACTAAAACTTTTGAAATAGGAAAAGAGCCTTTAATCACATTCTTTACCATTTGCAATCATAAAATAGTCTAATATCTTCATTTTTTCAACATACGTAGCTATTACCCTCGAAAACTAAAACTTTTGAAATAGGAAAAGAGCCTTTAATCACATTCTTTACCATTTGCAATCATAAAATAGTCTAATATCTTCATTTTTTCAACATACGTAGCTATTACCCTCGAAAACTAAAACTTTTGAAATAGGAAAAGAGCCTTTAATCACATTCTTTACCATTGCAATCATAAAATTGTCTAATATCTTCATTTTTTCAACATACGTAGCTATTACCCTCGAAAACTAAAACTTTTGAAATAGGAAAAGAGCCTTTAATCACATTCTTTACCATTTGCAATCATAAAATAGTCTAATATCTTCATTTTTTCAACATACGTAGCTATTACCCTCGAAAACTAAAACTTTTGAAATAGGAAAAGAGCCTTTAATCACATTCTTTACCATGCAATCATAAAATTGTCTACAACATACGTAGCTATTACCCTCGAAAACTAAAACTTTTGAATAGGAAAAGAGCCTTTAATCACATTCTTTACCATTTGCAATCATAAAATAGTCTAATATCTTCATTTTTTCAACATACGTAGCTATTACCCTCGAAAACTAAAACTTTTGAAATAGGAAAAGAGCCTTTAATCACATTCTTTACCATTTGCAATCATAAAATAGTCTAATATCTTCATTTTTTCAACATACGTAGCTATTACCCTCGAAAACTAAAACTTTTGACATAGGAAAAGAGCCTTTAATCACATTCTTTACCATTTGCAATCATAAAATAGTCTAATATCTTCATTTTTTCAACATACGTAGCTATTACCCTCGAAAACTAAAACTTTTGAAATAGGAAAAGAGCCTTTAATCACATTCTTTACCATTTGCAATCATAAAATAGTCTAATATCTTCATTTTTTCAACATACGTAGCTATTACCCCGAAAACTAAAACTTTTGAAATAGGAAAAGAGCCTTTAATCACATTCTTTACCATGTGCAATCATAAAATAGTCTAATATCTTCATTTTTTCAACATACGTAGCTATTACCCTCGAAAACTAAAACTTTTGAAATAGGAAAAGAGCCTTTAATCACATTCTTTACCATTTGCAATCATAAAATAGTCTAATATCTTCATTTTTTCAACATACGTAGCTATTACCCTCGAAAACTAAAACTTTTGAAATAGGAAAAGAGCCTTTAATCACATTCTTTACCATTTGCAATCATAAAATAGTCTAATATCTTCATTTTTTCAACATACGTAGCTATTACCCTCGAAAACTAAAACTTTTGAAATAGGAAAAGAGCCTTTAATCACATTCTTTACCATTTGCAATCATAAAATAGTCTAATATCTTCATTTTTTCAACATACGTAGCTATTACCCTCGAAAACTAAAACTTTTGAAATAGGAAAAGAGCCTTTAATCACATTCTTTACCATGTTGCAATCATAAAATAGTCTAATATCTTCATTTTTTCAACATACGTAGCTATTACCCTCGAAAACTAAAACTTTTGAAATAGGAAAAGAGCCTTTAATCACATTCTTTACCATTTGCAATCATAAAATAGTCTAATATCTTCATTTTTTCAACATACGTAGCTATTACCCTCGAAAACTAAAACTTTTGAAATAGGAAAAGAGCCTTTAATCACATTCTTTACCATGTGCAATCATAAAATAGTCTAATATCTTCATTTTTTCAACATACGTAGCTATTACCCTCGAAAACTAAAACTTTTGAAATAGGAAAAGAGCCTTTAATCACATTCTTTACCATTTGCAATCATAAAATAGTCTAATATCTTCATTTTTTCAACATACGTAGCTATTACCCTCGAAAACTAAAACTTTTGAAATAGGAAAAGAGCCTTTAATCACATTCTTTACCATGTGCAATCATAAAATAGTTGTCTTCATTTTTTCAACATACGTAGCTATTACCCTCGAAAACTAAAACTTTTGACATAGGAAAAGAGCCTTTAATCACATTCTTTACCATTTGCAATCATAAAATAGTCTAATATCTTCATTTTTTCAACATACATAGCTATTACCCTCGAAAACTAAAACTTTTGAAATAGGAAAAGAGCCTTTAATCACATTCTTTACCATTTGCAATCATAAAATAGTCTAATATCTTCATTTTTTCAACATACGTAGCTATTACCCTCGAAAACTAAAACTTTTGAAATAGGAAAAGAGCCTTTAATCACATTCTTTACCATTTGCAATCATAAAATAGTCTAATATCTTCATTTTTTCAACATACGTAGCTATTACCCTCGAAAACTAAAACTTTTGAAATAGGAAAAGAGCCTTTAATCACATTCTTTACCATTTGCAATCATAAAATAGTCTAATATCTTCATTTTTTCAACATACGTAGCTATTACCCCGAAAACTAAAACTTTTGAAATAGGAAAAGAGCCTTTAATCACATTCTTTACCATGTGCAATCATAAAATTGTCTAATATCTTCATTTTTTCCACAGACAAAGCTATTACCCTCGAAAACTAAAACTTTTGAAATAGGAAAAGAGCCTTTAATCACATTCTTTACCATTTGCAATCATAAAATAGTCTAATATCTTCATTTTTTCAACATACGTAGCTATTACCCTCGAAAACTAAAACTTTTGAAATAGGAAAAGAGCCTTTAATCACATTCTTTACCATGTGCAATCATAAAATTGTCTAATATCTTCATTTTTTCCACAGACAAAGCTATTACCCTCGAAAACTAAAACTTTTGAAATAGGAAAAGAGCCTTTAATCACATTCTTTACCATTTGCAATCATAAAATAGTCTAATATCTTCATTTTTTCAACATACGTAGCTATTACCCTCGAAAACTAAAACTTTTGAAATAGGAAAAGAGCCTTTAATCACATTCTTTACCATGTGCAATCATAAAATTGTCAAAATTGTCTACATACGTAGCTATTACCCTCGAAAACTAAAACTTTTGAAATAGGAAAAGAGCCTTTAATCACATTCTTTACCATTTGCAATCATAAAATAGTCTATATATCTTCATTTTTTCAACATGCGTAGCTATTACCCTCGAAAACTAAAACTTTTGAAATAGGAAAAGAGCCTTTAATCACATTCTTTACCATTTGCAATCATAAAATAGTCTAATATCTTCATTTTTTCAACATACGTAGCTATTACCCTCGAAAACTAAAACTTTTGAAATAGGAAAAGAGCCTTTAATCACATTCTTTACCATTTGCAATCATAAAATAGTCTAATATCTTCATTTTTTCAACATACGTAGCTATTACCCTCGAAAACTAAAACTTTTGAAATAGGAAAAGAGCCTTTAATCACATTCTTTACCATGTTGCAATCATAAAATAGTCTAATATCTTCATTTTTTCAACATACGTAGCTATTACCCTCGAAAACTAAAACTTTTGACATAGGAAAAGAGCCTTTAATCACATTCTTTACCATTTGCAATCATAAAATAGTCTAATATCTTCATTTTTTCAACATACATAGCTATTACCCTCGAAAACTAAAACTTTTGAAATAGGAAAAGAGCCTTTAATCACATTCTTTACCATTTGCAATCATAAAATAGTCTAATATCTTCATTTTTTCAACATACGTAGCTATTACCCTCGAAAACTAAAACTTTTGAAATAGGAAAAGAGCCTTTAATCACATTCTTTACCATGTGCAATCATAAAATAGTCTAATATCTTCATTTTTTCAACATACGTAGCTATTACCCTCGAAAACTAAAACTTTTGAAATAGGAAAAGAGCCTTTAATCACATTCTTTACCATTTGCAATCATAAAATAGTCTAATATCTTCATTTTTTCAACATACGTAGCTATTACCCTCGAAAACTAAAACTTTTGAAATAGGAAAAGAGCCTTTAATCACATTCTTTACCATGTGCAATCATAAAATAGTCTAATATCTTCATTTTTTCCACAGACGTAGCTATTACCCTCGAAAACTAAAACTTTTGAAATAGGAAAAGAGCCTTTAATCACATTCTTTACCATTTGCAATCATAAAATAGTCTAATATCTTCATTTTTTCAACATACGTAGCTATTACCCTCGAAAACTAAAACTTTTGAAATAGGAAAAGAGCCTTTAATCACATTCTTTACCATGTGCAATCATAAAATTGTCTAATATCTTCATTTTTTCACATACGTAGCTATTACCCTCGAAAACTAAAACTTTTGAAATAGGAAAAGAGCCTTTAATCACATTCTTTACCATTTGCAATCATAAAATAGTCTAATATCTTCATTTTTTCAACATACGTAGCTATTACCCTCGAAAACTAAAACTTTTGAAATAGGAAAAGAGCCTTTAATCACATTCTTTACCATTTGCAATCATAAAATAGTCTAATATCTTCATTTTTTCAACATACGTAGCTATTACCCTCGAAAACTAAAACTTTTGAAATAGGAAAAGAGCCTTTAATCACATTCTTTACCATTTGCAATCATAAAATTGTCTAATATCTTCATTTTTTCAACATACGTAGCTATTACCCTCGAAAACTAAAACTTTTGAAATAGGAAAAGAGCCTTTAATCACATTCTTTACCATTTGCAATCATAAAATAGTCTAATATCTTCATTTTTTCAACATACGTAGCTATTACCCTCGAAAACTAAAACTTTTGAAATAGGAAAAGAGCCTTTAATCACATTCTTTACCATTTCAATCATAAAATAGTCTAATATCTTCATTTTTTCAACATACGTAGCTATTACCCTCGAAAACTAAAACTTTTGAAATAGGAAAAGAGCCTTTAATCACATTCTTTACCATTTGCAATCATAAAATAGTCTAATATCTTCATTTTTTCAACATACGTAGCTATTACCCTCGAAAACTAAAACTTTTGAAATAGGAAAAGAGCCTTTAATCACATTCTTTACCATGTGCAATCATAAAATAGTCTAATATCTTCATTTTTTCAACATAAGCAGCTATTACCCTCGAAAACTAAAACTTTTGACATAGGAAAAGAGCCTTTAATCACATTCTTTACCATTTGCAATCATAAAATAGTCTAATATCTTCATTTTTTCAACATACGTAGCTATTACCCTCGAAAACTAAAACTTTTGAAATAGGAAAAGAGCCTTTAATCACATTCTTTACCATGTGCAATCATAAAATAGTCTAATATCTTCATTTTTTCAACATACGTAGCTATTACCCTCGAAAACTAAAACTTTTGACATAGGAAAAGAGCCTTTAATCACATTCTTTACCATTTGCAATCATAAAATAGTTAATATCTTCATTTTTTCAACATACGTAGCTATTACCCTCGAAAACTAAAACTTTTGAAATAGGAAAAGAGCCTTTAATCACATTCTTTACCATGTGCAATCATAAAATAGTCTAATATCTTCATTTTTTCAACATACGTAGCTATTACCCTCGAAAACTAAAACTTTTGAAATAGGAAAAGAGCCTTTAATCACATTCTTTACCATTTGCAATCATAAAATAGTCTAATATCTTCATTTTTTCAACATACGTAGCTATTACCCTCGAAAACTAAAACTTTTGAAATAGGAAAAGAGCCTTTAATCACATTCTTTACCATGTGCAATCATAAAATAGTCTAATATCTTCATTTTTTCAACATACGTAGCTATTACCCTCGAAAACTAAAACTTTTGACATAGGAAAAGAGCCTTTAATCACATTCTTTACCATTTGCAATCATAAAATAGTCTAATATCTTCATTTTTTCAACATACGTAGCTATTACCCTCGAAAACTAAAACTTTTGAAATAGGAAAAGAGCCTTTAATCACATTCTTTACCATTTGCAATCATAAAATAGTCTAATATCTTCATTTTTTCAACATACGTAGCTATTACCCTCGAAAACTAAAACTTTTGAAATAGGAAAAGAGCCTTTAATCACATTCTTTACCATTGCAATCATAAAATAGTCTAATATCTTCATTTTTTCAACATACGTAGCTATTACCCTCGAAAACTAAAACTTTTGAAATAGGAAAAGAGCCTTTAATCACATTCTTTACCATTTGCAATCATAAAATAGTCTAATATCTTCATTTTTTCAACATACGTAGCTATTACCCTCGAAAACTAAAACTTTTGAAATAGGAAAAGAGCCTTTAATCACATTCTTTACCATTTGCAATCATAAAATAGTCTAATATCTTCATTTTTTCAACATACGTAGCTATTACCCTCGAAAACTAAAACTTTTGAAATAGGAAAAGAGCCTTTAATCACATTCTTTACCATTTGCAATCATAAAATAGTCTAATATCTTCATTTTTTCAACATACGTAGCTATTACCCTCGAAAACTAAAACTTTTGAAATAGGAAAAGAGCCTTTAATCACATTCTTTACCATGTGCAATCATAAAATAGTCTAATATCTTCATTTTTTCAACATACGTAGCTATTACCCTCGAAAACTAAAACTTTTGAAATAGGAAAAGAGCCTTTAATCACATTCTTTACCATTTGCAATCATAAAATAGTCTAATATCTTCATTTTTTCAACATACGTAGCTATTACCCTCGAAAACTAAAACTTTTGAAATAGGAAAAGAGCCTTTAATCACATTCTTTACCATTTGCAATCATAAAATAGTCTAATAT
>NW_027063770.1:0-25917 GCF_032884065.1 Artemia franciscana
TATATTCGCAAGTTTTACGTAGTTAAAAACATATATATATATATATATATATATATATATATATCTATCTATATTCACAGGTGGGACATAGGGACACAACTACAACGGCGCGTAACTATTATGGCGCGTAACGACTTACGCGCGCGGGGGGGCTTGGGGGGGGGCGCGAAGCGCCCCCACCAACTAGGTGTTGGGGTGACCGGGTCTAGCGACCGGGACACAAGGAATGTTCAATTAGCAATCACCATCAACAAAACACCGTCAACAAACCATCACAAATGACGACCGGGACACAGGGAGTATAAATGACGACCAGGACATAAGTAAAAAAAAAACTAAAAAAAAGGTAAAAACTACAAAAAAACTAAAAAGAAAAAAACAAACTAAAAACTAATAAAAAAACTAAAAAAGCTAAAAAACTAAAAAAACTAAAAAATAAAAAAACTAAAAAAAGGAAACAAAAAGAAAAATAAAGGAGAAAAAAAAACTAAAAGAATAAAAATAAAAAAAAAACTAAAAAGAAAAAAGAAAAAAAACTAAAAAAACCAAAAAATGTAAAAACCAAAAAAAAACTAAAAAGAAAAAAAGGGGAAAAATACAAAAATTTATTTCATCATTTACCATTTCAAAAACGAATGTATATACAGACTGGGAAACCGGAATACAAATGACGACCGGGACACAGGGAATATAAATGACGACCGGGACACAGGGACACAACTACAACGGGGACGCCGGGGGCACAGGGGGATATATAAATGACGATGGGGACACAGAGAATGTTTGATTAGCAACCACCATCAACAAAGCTCAAGGGCAATCATTAGAATCATGAGGTATAACTAAAAAAAACTAAAAAAAAGGCAGAAAACTAAAACATAAAAAAAAGACCAATTCAAAAACGAATGTATATACAGACTGGGACACCGGGACACGAATGACGACCGGGACACCGGGACACAAGGAATATCAATGACGCCCGGGACCCTCAAAGAGAATTCACAGACTGGGACACCGGGACATAAATAACGACCGGAACACATGGAATATAAATGACGACCGGGACACCGGGGGACACAAGGGGATATATAAATGACGACGGCGACACAGGGAATCGTCGATTAGCAATCACCATCAACAAAGCTCAAGGGCAATCATTAGAATCATGAGGTATAGATCTGAATACGGATTGTTTTCCCATGGACCATTATATGTTGCATGTTCAAGAGTCGGTAAACCTGACAATCTATTTATATGCACAGACAATGGGACAGCAAAGAATGTTGTATATTCGCAAGTTTTACGTAGTTAAAAACATATATATATATATATATATATCTATATTCACAGGTGGGACATAGGGACACAACTACAATGGCGCGTAACTAATATGGCGCGTAACGACTTACGCGCGCGGGGGGGCTTGGGGGGGGCGCGAAGCACCCCCACCAACTAGGTGTTGGGGTGGCGCGAAGCGCCACCCCAACAGCTAGTATATATATATATATATATATATATATATATATATATATATATATATATATATATATATACCTATATTCACAGGTGGGACATAGGGACACAACTACAATGGCACGTAACTAATATGGCGCGTGACGACCTACGCGCGCGGGGGGGCTTGGGGGGTGGCGCTTCGCGCCCCTCCCCCCCAAGCTCCCCAAGCGCGTAAGTCGTTACGCGCCATATTAGTTAAGCGCCATTCTAATTGTGTCCCTGTGTCCCATCTGTGAATATAGATATATATATATATATAGGTTTTAACTACGTAAAACTTACGAATATACAACATTCTTCGCTGTCCCATTGTCTGTGCATATAAATAGATTGTCAGGTTTATCGACTCTTGAACGTGCAACATATAATTGTCAGTGGGAAAAACAATCCGTATTCAGATCTATTACATAAGAAAAAACTAGTTTTTTTTTTACTGAAAGTAAGGAGCGAAATTAAAACTTAAAACGAACAGAAATTACTCCGTATATGAAATGGGTTGTCCCCTCCGCAATCCCTCGCTCTTTACCCTAAAGCTTTTAATTGTTTTAAAAAGCAGAATTGTGGCAAAGAGTCAAACTTTAGCGTAAAGAGCGAGGGATTGCGGAGGGGACAAGCCACTCTATATACGGAGTAATTTCTGTTCGTTTTAAGTTTTAATGTGGCTCCTTACTTTCAGTTAAAAAAACTAGTTTTTTTATGTAATTTCTGAACGTTTTTGAATTAATGCATGTTTGATTTTGACTCTCCACACATAAATTATTAAAATGAAATTTGCATATTAATTCCTTTTTTGGCTAAATGGCTTTCTCTTAGTTTTGATCTGACGATTTTGAGAAATAAGGGATGGGGAAGGAGGCATAGTTGCCATGCAATTTTTCGGTTACATAAAAAGGCAACTATAAATTTTAATTTTTAACGTATTTTTTTATTAGTAAAAAATATACGTAACTTTACAATTAACTTACGTAACAAACTTTTATATTCTTTAATTTTATTATGTATATGAGGGGGTTTGTACCCTCATTAATACCTCGTTCTTTACACTAAATTGTAAGTTTTGTCCCAATTCTTTAAGAATGACCCCTGAATCAGAAAAGCCGTAGAATAAATAGTTGAAATTACTAAAAATACTATAGCATAAAGAGCGAGGTATTTATCTCCTCCTAAATACCTCGCTCTTTATGCCAAAGTATTTTTAGGTCCCTCATATGCATAATAATCTCTGTTCGTTTTAAGTTTCAATGCTACTCTTTTCTTTCAATTGAAAAAACTTTTCCATGTTTATTCTTTTATTGTTTTTTTTAAAGTAATTTTAGAAAATCATGCGCCCTTTTCATTGAATTTCTGTTCCCCCATGACATATTTCTCCAAGGAAAGATCCTCCCACATAGCCCCCTCCCCTCAATCCCACCCCCAAAACCAAAAAAAAAAAACCTGAAAACGACTGTACACTTCCCAATAACCATTATTATATGTAAACACTGGTCGAAGTTTGTAACTTGCAAGCCCCTTCCCAATAACCATTATTATATGTAAACACTGGTCGAAGTTTGTAACTTGCAGCCTCATTCCCAAAGACATAGTTATTATGGTTTTTGACTATGCAGAACAAAATGGCTATCTCAAAATTTTGATCTGTTGACTTTGGAGAAAAATGAGCGTGGGAGGGGGCCTAGGTGCCCTCCAATATTTTTGGTCACTTAAAAAGGGCACTAGAACTTTTCATTTTCGTTAGAATGAGCCCTCATGCGACATTCTAGGTCCACTTGGTCGATACGATGACCCCTGGGGAAAAGAAATAAAAACAAAAAAAAACAAATACAAACGCACCCGTGATTTGTCTTCTTGCAAAAAATACGAAATTCCATATTTTTGTAGATATGAGCTTGAAAATTTTGCTATAGGGTTCTCTGATACGCCGAATGCGATAGTGTGATTTTTGTTAAGATTATGTGACTTTTAGGGGGGTGTTTTCCCCTATTTTCTAAAATGAGGTAAATTTTTTCAGGCTCGTAACTTTTGATGACAAAGACTAAATTTGATGAAACTTATATATTTAAAATCAGCATGAAAATTTGATTCTTTTGATGTATATTTTAGCATCAAAATTCCGTTTTTTAGAGTTTTGTTTACTATTGAGCCGGGTCGCTCCTTACTACAATTCGTTGCCACGAACTGTTTGATACCTCATGATTCTAATGATTGCCCTTGAGCTTTGTTGACGGTGATTGCTAATCGAACATTCTCTGTGTTCCCGTCGTCATTTATTTATCCCCCTGTGCCCCCCGGCGTCCCCGTTGTAGTTGTGTCCCTGTGTCCCGGTCATTTATATTCCCTGTGTCCCGGTCGTCATTTGTGTCCCGTTGTCCCAGTCTGTAATTTCTCTTTGAGTGTCCCGGTCGTCATTTATGTCCTGGTGTCCCGGTCGTCATTTGCGTCCCGGTCCGTATATACATTCGTTTTTGAATTGATATATGATGAAATAAATTTATTATTTTTTCCTTTTTTTCTTTTTAATTTTTTTTTGTTTTTTTTTAGCTGTTATAGTTTTTTTTCTTTTTTGTTTTTAAGTTTTTTTTTTGTAGTTTTTACCTTTTTTATTTTTTTTATTTTATTTTTTTTAGTTTTCTTTTTCTCCTTTATTTTTCAGTTTTTTTTCCTTTTTTAGTTTTTTTTTTCTTTTTTAGTTTGAAATAATTTTTTTGTTTTTTTCCTTTTTTTCCTTGTAGTTTTTTTTTGGTTTTTACCTTTTTTTTAGCTTTTTTAGTTTTTTTTTCTTTTTTTTAGTTTTTTCTTTTAGTTTTTTTGTAGTTTTTACCTTTTTTAGTTTTTTTCTTCTTTTGTATTAATGCTAAAGCCTAAAAAACTAAAAGAAAAAACTAAAAAAAAGAAAAAAAACTAAAAAAGCTAAAAAAAAGGTAAAAACCAAAAAAAAACTACAAGGAAAAAAAGGAAAAAAACAAAAAAATTATTTCAAACTAAAAAAGAAAAAAAACTAAAAAAGGAAAAAAAACTGAAAAATAAAGGAGAAAAAGAAAACTAAAAAAAATAAAATAAAAAAAATAAAAAAGGTAAAAACTACAAAAAAAAAACTTAAAAACAAAAAAGAAAAAAAACTATAACAGCTAAAAAAAAACAAAAAAAAATTAAAAAGAAAAAAAGGAAAAAATAATAAATTTATTTCATCATATATCAATTCAAAAACGAATGTATATACGGACCGGGACGCAAATGACGACCGGGACACCAGGACATAAATGACGACCGGGACACTCAAAGAGAAACTACAGACTGGTACACCGGGACAGAAATGACGACCGGGACACAGGGAATATAAATGACCGGGACACAGGGACACAACTGCAACGGGGACGCCGGGGGGCACAGGGGGATATATAAATGACGATGGGGACACAGAGAATGTTCGATTAGCAATCACCATCAACAAAGCTCAAGGGCAATCATTAGAATCATGAGGTATCAAACAGTTCGTGGCAACGAATTGTAGTAAGGAGCGACCCGGCTCAATAGTAAACAAAACTCTAAAAAACAGAATTTTGATGCTAAAATATACATCAAAAGAATCAAATTTTCATGCTGATTTTAAATATATAAGTTTCATCAAATTTAGTCTTTGTCATCAAAAGTTACGAGCCTGAAAAAATTTACCTTTTTTTAGAAAATAGGGGAAAACACCCCCCTAAAAGTCACATAATCTTAACAAAAATCACACCATCGCATTCGGCGTATCAGAGAACCCTATAGCAAAATTTTCAAGCTCATATCTACAAAAATATGGAATTTCGTATTTTTTGCAAGAAGACAAATCACGGGTGCGTTTGTATTTGTTTTTTTTGTTTTTATTTCTTTTCCCCAGGGGTCATCGTATCGACCAAGTGGACCTAGAATGTCGCATGAGGGCTCATTCTAACGAAAATGAAAAGTTCTAGTGCCCTTTTTAAGTGACCAAAAATATTGGAGGGCACCTAGGCCCCCTCCCACGCTCATTTTTCTCCAAAGTCAACAGATCAAAATTTTGAGATAGCCATTTTGTTCTGCATAGTCAAAAACCATAATAACTATGTCTTTGGGAATGAGGCTGCAAGTTACAAACTTCGACCAGTGTTTACATATAATAATGGTTATTGGGAAGGGGCTTGCAAGTTACAAACTTCGACCAGTGTTTACATATAATAATGGTTATTGGGAAGTGTACAGTCGTTTTCAGGTTTTTTTTTTTTTTGGTTTTGGGGGTGGGATTGAAGGGAGAGGACTATGTGGGAGGATATTTCCTTGGAGAAATATGTCATGGGGGAACAGAAATTCAATGAAAAGGGCGCATGATTTTCTAAAATTACTTTAAAAAAAACAATAAAAGAATAAACATGGAAAAGTTTTTTCAATTGAAAGAAAAGAGTAGCATTGAAACTTAAAACGAACAGAGATTATTATGCATATGAGGGACCTAAAAATACTTTGGCATAAAGAGCGAGGTATTTAGGAGGAGATAAATACCTCGCTCTTTATGCTATAGTATTTTTAGTAATTTCAACTATTTATTCTACGGCTTTTCTGATTCAGGGGTCATTCTTAAAGAATTGGGACAAAACTTACAATTTAGTGTAAAGAACGAGGTATTAATGAGGGTACAAACCCCCTCATATACATAATAAAATTAAAGAATATAAAAGTTTGTTACGTAAGTTAATTGTAAAGTTACGTATATTTTTTACTAATAAAAAAATACGTTAAAAATTAAAATTTATAGTTGCCTTTTTATGTAACCGAAAAATTGCATGGCAACTATGCCTCCTTCCCCATCCCTCATTTCTCAAAATCGTCCGATCAAAACTAAGAGAAAGCCATTTAGCCAAAAAAGGAATTAATATGCAAATTTCATTTTAATAATTTATGTGTGGAGAGTCAAAATCAAACATGCATTAATTCAAAAACGTTCAGAAATTACTTAAAAAAACTAGTCTTTTTAACTGAAAGTAAGGAGCCACATTAAAACTTAAAACGAACAGAAATTACTCCGTATATAGAGTGGCTTGTCCCCTCCGCAATCCCTCGCTCTTTACGCTAAAGTTTGACTCTTTGCCACAATTCTGCTTTTTAAAACAATTAAAAGCTTTAGGGTAAAGAGCGAGGGATTGCGGAGGGGACAACCCATTTCATATACGGAGTAATTTCTGTTCGTTTTAAGTTTTAATTTCGCTCCTTACTTTCAGTAAAAAAAAAACTAGTTTTTTCTTATGTAATAGATCTGAATACGGATTGTTTTTCCCACTGACAATTATATGTTGCACGTTCAAGAGTCGATAAACCTGACAATCTATTTATATGCACAGACAATGGGACAGCGAAGAATGTTGTATATTCGTAAGTTTTACGTAGTTAAAACCTATATATATATATATCTATATTCACAGATGGGACACAGGGACACAATTAGAATGGCGCTTAACTAATATGGCGCGTAACGACTTACGCGCTTGGGGAGCTTGGGGGGGAGGGGCGCGAAGCGCCACCCCCCAAGCCCCCCCGCGCGCGTAGGTCGTCACGCGCCATATTAGTTACGTGCCATTGTAGTTGTGTCCCTATGTCCCACCTGTGAATATAGGTATATATATATATATATATATATATATATATATATATATATATATATATATATATATATATATATATATATATACTAGCTGTTGGGGTGGCGCTTCGCGCCACCCCAACACCTAGTTGGTGGGGGTGCTTCGCGCCCCCCCAAGCCCCCCCACGCGCGTAAGTCGTTACGCGCCATATTAGTTACGCGCCATTGTAGTTGTGTCCCTATGTCCCACCTGTGAATATAGATATATATATATATATATATATGTTTTTAACTACGTAAAACTTGCGAATATACAACATTCTTTGCTGTCCCATTGTATGTGCATATAAATAGATTGTCAGGTTTACCGACTCTTGAACATGCAACATATAATGGTCCATGGGAAAACAATCCGTATTCAGATCTATACCTCATGATTCTAATGATTGCCCTTGAGCTTTGTTGATGGTGATTGCTAATCGACCATTCCCTGTCCCGGTGTCCCGGTCGTCATTTACATCCCCCTGTTTCCCCCGGTGTCCCCGTTGTAGTTGTGTCCCTGTGTCCCGGTCGTCATTTATATTCCCTGTGTCCCGGTCGTCATTTGTATCCCGGTGTCCCGGTCTGTATATACATTCGTTTTTTAGTTTTGTTTTTCTCCTTTATTTTTTTCCTTTTTTTTTCTTTTTTAGCTTATTTAGATTTTTAGATTTTTTAGTTTTTTTATTAGTTTTTAGTTTTTTTTTCTTTTTAGTTTTTTTGTCCCGGTCGTCATTTATATCCCCCTGTTTCCCCCGGTGTCCCCGTTGTAGTTGTGTCCCTGTGTCCCGGTCGTCATTTATATTCCCTGTGTCCCGGTCGTCATTTGTATCCCGGTGTACCGGTCTGTATATACATTCGTTTTTTAGTTTTGTTTTTCTCCTTTATTTTTTTCCTTTTTTTTTTTCTTTTTTAGTTTATTTAGATTTTTAGATTTTTTAGTTTTTTTATTAGTTTTTAGTTTTTTTTTCTTTTTAGTTTTTTTGTAGTTTTTACCTTCTTTTTAGTTTTGTTAATTTTTTTTTTTACTTATGTCCTGGTCGTCATTTATACTCCCTGTGTCCCGGTGCTTTGTTGATTGCTAATCGAACATTCCTTTTGTCCTGGTCGCTTTCTCTTTGAGTGTCGTCATTTATTTTTTTCTTTTTTAGTTCTTTTAGTTTTTACCTTTTTTAGTTTTTTTTAGTTTTTTAGATGAAAATTTTTTTTAGTTTTTTCCTTTTTTTCTTTTTAGTTTTTTATTGGTTTTTACCTTTATGTTAGCTTATTTTTCAGTTTTTTCCTTTTTTTTTAGTTTTTTTTTATTTTTTATTTTTTTTAGTTTTTTACCTTTTTTAGTTTTTTTAGTTTTTTTAGTTTTTTTTAGTTTTTTAGCTTTTTTACTTTTTTTATTAGTTTTTAGTTTTTTTGTAGTTTTTGCCTTTTTTTAGTTTTTTCAGTTTTTTTTTTTAGTTTTTTATTGGTTTTTACCTTTATTTTAGCTTATTTTTCAGTTTTTTCCTTTTTTTTAGCTTTTTTTAGTTTTTAGTTTTTTTAGTTTTTTACCTTTTTTTAGTTTTTTTAGTTTTTTTAGTTTTTTAGCTTTTTTATTTTTTTTATTAGTTTTTAGTTTTTTTTGTAGTTTTTGCCTTTTTTTTAGTTTTTTTAGTTTTTTAGCTTTTTTATTAGTTTTTAGTTTTTTTTGTAGTTTTTGCCTTTTTTTAGTTTTTTTAGTTTTTTAGCTTTTTTATTTTTTTTATTAGTTTTTAGTTTTTTTTGTAGTTTTTGCCTTTTTTTAGTTTTTTCAGTTTTGACGTCACCTGATCCAGTTTTTTCAGGTGACGTCACCTGATCCACGATCCACAGATCCACAGACAACTTATTTTTATATATATAGATAGTTTTTTTTTTTACTTATGTCCTGGTCGTCATTTATACTCCCTGTGTCCCGGTGCTTTGTTGATTGCTAATCGAACATTCCTTTTGTCCTGGTCGCTTTCTCTTTGAGTGTCGTCATTTATTTTTTTCTTTTTTAGTTCTTTTAGTTTTTACCTTTTTTAGTTTTTTTTAGTTTTTTAGATGAAAATTTTTTTTAGTTTTTTCCTTTTTTTCTTTTTAGTTTTTTATTGGTTTTTACCTTTATTTTAGCTTATTTTTCAGTTTTTTCCTTTTTTTTAGTTTTTTTTTATTTTTTTTAGTTTTTTACCTTTTTTTTAGTTTTTTTAGTTTTTTTAGTTTTTTAGCTTTTTTACTTTTTTTATTAGTTTTTAGTTTTTTTTTTAGTTTTTGCCTTTTTTTAGTTTTTTCAGTTTTTTTTTAGTTTTTTATTGGTTTTTACCTTTATTTTAGCTTATTTTTCAGTTTTTTCCTTTTTTTTTTAGTTTTTAGTTTTTTTAGTTTTTTACCTTTTTTTAGTTTTTTTAGTTTTTTTAGTTTTTTAGCTTTTTTATTTTTTTTATTAGTTTTTAGTTTTTTTTGTAGTTTTTGCCTTTTTTTAGTTTTCTTAGTTTTTTAGCTTTTTTATTAGTTTTTAGTTTTTTTTTGTAGTTTTTGCCTTTTTTTAGTTTTTTCAGTTTTGACGTCACCTGATCCAGTTTTTTCAGGTGACGTCACCTGATCCATCCACAGACAGACAGACAACTTATTTTTATATATATAGATATAGATAGATAGATAGAAGATATATAGATAGATAGATATATAAATAAGTTGTCTGCGCGTCTGTGTGTCGAGTGACGTCATGTTTGTGTGTCGACTGACGTCATGTCTGTTGTCACTCATTAGAATCATGAGGTATAACTAAAAAAAAACTAAAGAAAGGTAAAAAACTAAAAACTAAAAAAAAAGACCAATTCAAAAACGAATTTATATACAGACCGTGACACCGGGACACAATTGACGACCAGGACACAAGGAATATAAATGACAACCGGGACACTCAAAGAGAAATTACAGACTGGGATACCGGGACACAAATGACGACCGGGACACAGGGAATATAAATGACGACCGGGACACAGGGACACAACTACAACGGGGATGCCGGGGGGCAAAGGGGGATATATAAATGACGACGGCGACACAGGGAATGGTCGATTAGCAATCACCATCAACAAAGCTCAAGGGCAATCATTAGAATCATGAGGTATAGATCTGAATACGGATTGTTTTCCCATGGACAATTATATTTTGCGAGTTTAGTAAGTTTGACTGAATGTAAACAGTGAGAAAATTGTTAAATTTGGATTACAATGATTCTCTTGGATTGACTGATACAGTGTATCTGTGGATGCTTAAGTGGGCTAGGTTAAACCTACATTACTAAGATCTGCCCATAAAGTTGGCATTTGTTTGAAGCTATCTATTGAAATAATTAGCTCATTTTTTTTCGCGTTGACATTATTAGATTCTTACTAATTTCAGCTATTATAGATGGCGTTCATTTAGACGTTGAACCGTGAACGTCGTTAGACGTTGAATGTTGAACCAAGTGACAGTGGCAATGGCTTCGGGCATTGATGCGGCTAATCAAAATGATGACGAAATTCTTTGTCCCGTTGAAAAACAAAAAGTGTCTCTATGTTATTAGGTTTGCTGAGAGAAGTTTTCGGAAATGTAAAAAAAGTCCCTGGTGGGAAGGACAATGTTAAAAATATATGCGACCGGATCCTCGTTCTATATCAGAATGTTATAGAAGAGAACTCAGAACTACTTCGTAAGGAGAATCGCCACCTGTAAACAATTGTGAAACTGCAAGAACGTATTGGAGACCTAAATAAAACACCCATTTGTATGCTTGGGGCTGCACAGCAGACTGTGACCTCATCCCGTTCGTTTGCATCAGTCGTACGTGGCCAAAACGTTTGTTCGGTCATTCTTGAACCCGTAGAATATGACAAAAATAGTGATAAACGTCTGGGCCGAAATGATTTACAAAAGCTGACCAAAAGTTTTTACCAGGCTATCGACAAAGACAATAAAAATTTTGCTGTGAAAAAGACAGTACCTGCGAAGAATGGAAAAATTATCTTTGAACTGGGATCCGAGTCCGATACAGAAGAGGCAATTTCTGCATTTAACAAGAAAGTAGAGGTTACAAAATATAAAGCTGTGCAAGTAAAGAAAAAGATGGCGAGAATAATCGTATACGATGTCACGGAGTGTGAAGACGCCGATTCCTTCCGCACAGAGTTCTTGCGAAGCAACGATAATGTAAAAGACATGGTTGATCATGGTGAGCTACTGAAAGTTGTCACAATGTTGTGGAAAGATAGAAGCCATGCTAATGTCGTATTTGAAGTTAGCCCAAAACTCCGCAAGTCCATCCTGTTAAATGGTCACATGAAACTTGGCTTCTTGTTGAAGCGCTGTGAAGACTATATGTTCCTAATAAAGTGTTGAAAGGCAAGCCTTTATGGCCACCGAGCAACTGATTGCAGAGGCACGCAGTGCTGCTCTTTTTGCATGGGTATCCATTCATTTGATGATTGCCCAAAAACATTTTCTGATCGCCCATCGTGCCGTGCTTGTCACCATAGCAAGACCATTGGAAGCCCGCATGCGTCGTACGAAATTAAAAAGTGCCCAACTGCACAAAAGATTATAGCAAAACTTAAAGACAGGATTCTGTATCACGAGGGTCAATAATGTTGCAATCAGGCAGTGTAAATGATGTGAATAAATCATTGTCTTTCATCCAGATTAACTTACAGCATTCTTTCCATGCAATGGTGCAGTTACAACAAACTCTTGCAGAAAGAAAGCCAGATGTTGTTCTGCTGCAGGAACCCTATGTTAATAAGTTCGGAAAGCTTTCGTGTATTCCACGAAAACGGTTGTTTCTCAAAAATTGATTACGATACGAGGTTTTTTAGTGCAGGTGTTTTAATTAAAAAATGTTATCGTGCAGGTATTAACTATGATGATTCGTCTAATGAATGTGTAACTGTGTCTATTTATTTGCCAAGTCATAAAGTTGTTGTTTCGTCAATATATTGTCCCCCATCAATTCAGTCAGTATCTGATGTATTAGCTTTGACTGATGGGTTAAGCAATCATAGTAATCATGTTGTTGGTGGTGACTTTAATGCTAAAAGCCCGATTTGGATGACAAGTTGCAATATTGATCGAAGAGGAAAAGAATTAGAAGATTATTTTGCTAATAAGAATTTAGTTGTTATAAATGACCCAGATGTGCCGACGTATTACGTCGGCTCTTCTAGCCCTGATGTCACAGCTCTAGGTTCTAATCTAGTCCAGTTTGCTAAGGACTGGACGGTTCTTTCGGATTCCCCGTCATTGTCTGATCATTTTTATATTTCTTTTGTAATAGTGTTAGATGCTGTACAAGGTATAGAAACTTTCCCTCAAAAGTATGATTATAGTAAAACAGATTGGGGAATATTTAGTTCAGTTTTACTTAGTAGAATAGATGATGTGTATTCGCTTCCTGTGTCGTCTGTACAAGAGATAGATGTGGCTGTTGAAAGTTTTAGAAAGCTGATTTCTGATGCCACTGCTGATTCGACCCCAGTTTTTGGCAGTAAAAGATCAAAAAAGTATGCTAGGTGGTGGAATCCGGAATTGACATGATTAAGGCACATTTATAGAAGGAATTTGAGAATTTGTAAAATTTTAGATGATTTAGAAAGTGAAGTAAATATGAAAAATTCCCTTAAAGATTATAAATATGAAATTGTAAGAGCTAAGAGAGAAGATTGGAAAAAGTTTTGTGAAGAAAGAGCTAGCTTTGATCCATGGCAAACTATTCACAAGATATGTCGGTCAGATGGCGGATGTATTCAGCCTCTGCATGTGTTAAAAGATGATGGTAGCAGAACTTCATCACTGAATGAAGCAAGTGATGAACTTTTGGCTAAGTGGTTCCAAAAAGATGATAGTGTTGATGATAATATGTTCCATTTTGATGTGAGACAACAAGTTCAAAATTTTGTTCAGAATGTTACTTCTGGAGCAGATGAAATTAATGCTGATGTTTTAAAAGATGCTATTGATTCTTTTAAACCAATGAAAGCTCCAGGTCCAGATGGAATCTTAAATCTTGTTTTGAAAAAAAATATTAATGTGATAACACCGTCTTTTCTAAAAATCATAAATGCATGTTTAAATTTGTGTTATTTTCCTAAGGAGTGGAAAAAAGGTAATGTGATAATTATTTTGAAAAAAAGGAAAGAAAAATGATGGGAGTCCCCGTTCTTATCGCCCTATTAGTTTACTTTCGAATTTAGGTAAAGTATTTGAAAAAGTAATAATGCATAAACTGTATAATTTAAGTTCTGAAAAGAATTGGATATCTACTTTGCAGTTTGGATTTAGTAAGGGGAAGAGTACAGTTGATAATGTTGTCACTGTTGTTGTAAATAATAATTTAAAAAAGAAACTTACTTTATGTATTTTTTTCGACATAAAAGGGGCTTTTGATAACGCTTGGCATCCAGGAATAATTAAAAAATTGATAGAAAAAGAATGTCCGGGAAGTTTGATAAAATTAGTTCATAGTTATTTTAAAGACCGTGTAGTTACATACCAAAATGAAGTTTCAAGGGCTCTGGAAAAATCATGTCCTCAGGGTGGAATTTTATCTCCATTTTTATGGTTAATTAATATAAATGATCTTCTGAATGAAAAAAATTGACAAAAATTGTATTATACAAGCTTACTCAGATGACATTTGTATGATAATAAGTTCAGAAAGTATTTGTCAACTGGAAGAAATAGCTCAGAAAGTGTTTACAAAGTTTGAGGAGTGGTCTGCTAAAAATAAACTTGAATTTGATAAAAACAAAACTGAAGCTGTTTTGTTTACAAATAAGCATAAAGTTCCAAAAATTACTCTGAAATTTGGTGGTGATATTATTGAAGTGAAAGAAAAAGTTAAATATTTGGGCGTTATTTTGGGTAGAAAATTATTGCGGACAGACCATGTTGTTAGTAGAATTAATTCAGCTAAACAATATTCAACTCATCTTTTATGTGCGGCAAAAACAACATGGGGCCTAAAACCTTTTGCATTAAGGAAACTGTATAAGTCGGTTGTAGAAAGTACAATTTTATATGCTGTTCCAGTTTGGATCGCTGCTCTTAAGAAAAAACATATTCTGAGAAAAATAAAATCAGCTCAAAGAATTTCGATGTTGACAATCTCCAAATCGTTTCGAAGTGCACAGTCAGAAGTAATAACAGCCATTTCTGGTGTGTTACCTATTCATACTAGAGCTTATGAACTGACTGCATTAAGGTATGCTCGCAAAGGCCGCCCTCAAAATTGGCCAATGTTTACTCCACCTTCTTTCCCTTTAGCTCAAAGATCATCTCTTCATAGTATCTTTACAGATGAAATTCTTTCAGAATTGTTTGGGCCAAGTATTTTTGATAATAACTTTATTTTACACCGTCAGTTACTCAAATCTAAGTTATATGAAATGTGGTATAGGGATTTTAAAAACTCAATTAGCTATTGGCCAAGCCGTTTCTTTTCAAGTCCAAATGATTTAATTGCTGCTTCTTCTTTTGAGCCAAGATACCAGTTGACACAATTTATTACCGGCCATTGTCGTCTTAATGGTTTCCTCCATAGAATTGGTAAAGTTCCTTCTAGCTTGTGCCATTGCTGCGAAATTCTTGAAACTTGCAGCCATCTTTTATTTGAATGTCCTTTTTATTATGCCCAGAGAATGTTTTTGTCTTTGTGCCTATCTGAACTAGGTCTTAGCTTTCCTTTTAGTTTGAATTTGGTAGTGAGTAATAAGGATCTTAGAAACCTTGTTATTGATTTTTTTAAAAAAGAACTGGGAGATTAGAAATTTCGTAGTTGGTATTCATTGGTTGTGTAATCATTTTTCTTCATTTATGACATTAAGATTAGATGGTTTTTTTTTTTTTTTTTTTTTTTTTTTTTTTTTTTTTTTTTTTTTTTTTTTTTTTTTTTGTGCTTTCTTTTTTATGTCATGTAGTTTTAGTTTAGCATATTATGTGAAATACCTTGTTTGGTTTACTCACGAATAAATACTTATACTTACTTATTATATGTTGCATGTTCAAGAGTCGGTAAACGTGACAATCTATTTATATGCACAGATAATGGGACAGCGAAGAATGTTGTATATTCGCAAGTTTTACGTAGTTAAAAGCATATATATATATATATATATATATATATATATATATATATATATATATATATATATATATATATATATATATATATATATATATATATATATATATATATATATATATATATATATATATATATATATATATATATATATATATATATATATATATATATATTCACAGGTGGGACACAGGGACACAACTACAATGGCGCGTAACTAATATGGCGCATAACGACTTACGCGCGCGGGGGGGCTTGGGGGGCGCGAAGCGCCCCCACCAACTAGGTGTTGGGGTGGAGCAAAGCGCCACCCCAACAGCTAGTAATATCTATATCTATATATATATCTAGTAACAGCTAGATATATATCTATATATATATCTATCTATATATATATATATATATATATATATATATATATATATATATATATATATATATATATATATATATATATATATATTCACAGGTGGGACACAGGGACACAACTACAATGGCGCGTAACTAATATGGCGCATAACGACTTACACGCGCGGGGGGCCTTGGGGGGCGCGAAGCGCCCCCACCAACTAGGTGTTGGGGTGGCGCAAAGCGCCACCCCAACAGCTAGTAATAATATAATATAAAGCATATAATATAATAAGTATTATATAATATAATACTTAGCAACTAATACTCAGAGCCGTTCCTAAGATTGGCGGTTCCCAGAGAAAAGTAACTTATACTTCCCCCTCCCAACTCCAATATAAGCAAACAAGCTAAATCAAAGGGGCAAATTTAATCCAAGTTGAAAATTCCCAACCAGTGGTGCTTCCCCCCATCTGAAGTGCCTGGGAAAACTGGCCGACTTCCCTGATCCCCTCTCCAGGAACAGCTCTGCTAACACTATATGCTCTTTGCATAATAACTTGGATAAGACACAAGTTTCATAATAATATTGTACTCCGGAAAAAAAGTGGACGAAGTTACTTTTTTCCAGTTCTGGTTTGGATTTTTATTTACGTCTATAAATTTAATTATTTATCAGGTTTTCTTAGTGTATATATATATATATATATATATATATATATATATATATATATATATATATATATATATATATATATATATATATATATATATATATATATATATATATATATATATATATCTTCTATATATATAAAAATAAGTTGTCTGTCTGTGTGTCTGTCTGTCTGTCAGGTGACGTCATGTTTCTGTGTTGACTGACGTCATCAAGTTAGTTATCGTCATTTTTGCTATGACGGTGACGTCATTAACGGTATTTAAGACATTTGTTCACGGAAAAATGTTTAATTGTAAAATGACTGAAGAACCTACAATGGCAACAGCCGAGGAAGCTGCTCAAAGAGTTTATGCCAAAAAACTTGCTGCTGATAGAGAAAGTAAGAAAAGAAAGCGTTCCGAGGAATCACAATAACAGCAAGAAAACAGGCTTGCGGCTAAAGAACGCAAAACCGCGCAGTTAGATGAAAATCCACCTGGACAGCGAGAGTCAAAACATATCAAAACTGAAAATGATAGCGATGATGATTGGGTATGGGATTTTGACTTGGATAAGGTCATCAATGCCTACCAGATTTAAGTTAAAAAAACAAAGGTTCGTCGATATGTACTTCATAGTGACGCTGAAAAATAAAGAAGAAAAAGAAAACTGAAAAAAGAAAAAAGGTAAAAAACTAAAAAAAAACTAAAAAGAAAAAACACTCAAAGAGAAATTACAGACCGGGACACAAATGACGACCGAGACAGAGGGAATATAAGTGACGACCGGGAACCTCAAAGAGAAATTACAGACTGGGACACCCGGACACAAATCACGACCGGGACACAGGGAATATAAATGACGACCGGGACACAGGGACACAACTACAACGGGGACGCCGGGGGCACAGGCGGGATATATAAATGACGACCGGGACACAGGGATTGTTCGAATAGAAATTACAAACTGGGACACCGGGACACAAATGACGACCGGGACACAGGGAATATAAATTACGACCGGGACACAGGGACACATCATTAGAATAATGAGGTATAGATCTGAATACGGATTGTTTTTCCCATGGACAATTATATGTTGCGTGTTCAAGAGTCAGTAAACCTGACAATCTATTTATATGCACAGACAATGGGACAGCGAAGAATGTTGTATATTCGCATGTTTTACGTAGTTAAAAACATATATTTATATATATCTCTATTCACAGGTGGGACACAGGGACACAACTACAATGGCGCGTGACTAATATGGCGCGTAACGACTTACGCGCGCGGGGGGGCTTGGGGGGGCGCGAACCGCCCCACCAATTAGGTGTTGGGGTGGCGCGAAGCGCCACCCCAACACCATATATATATATATATATATATATATATATATATATATATATATATATATATATATATATATATATATATACAACGCCATATATATATATATATATTTAACTACGTAAAACTTGCGAATATACAACATTATTTGCTGTCCCATTGTCTGTCCATATAAATAGATTGTCAGGTTTACCAACTCTTGAACATGCAACATAATAATTGTCCATGGGAAAACAATTCGTATTCAGATCTATACCGCATTTTTCTAACGATTGCCCTTGAGCTTTATTGATGGTGATTGCTAATCGAACATTCCCTGTGTCCCCGTCATCATTTATTTATCCCCCTGTGCCCCCGGCGTCCCCGTTGTAGTTGTGTCCCTGTGTCCTGGTCGTCATTTATATTTTCTTTGTCCCGGTCGTCATTTGTGTCCCGGTATCCCAGTCTGTAATTTCTCTTCGAGTGTCCCGGTCGGCATTTATATTCCCTCTGTCCCGGTCGTCATTTGTGTCCCGGTGTCCCGGTCCGTAATTTCTCTTTGAGTGTCCCGGTCGTCATTTATTTTCGCCTTTGTCCCGGTCGTCATTTGTGTCCCGGTGTCCCGGTCTGTAGTGTCATCTTATAATGAGGTCATATACAAAGCCTTATATACTTATACTGACGTCAAATGCAAACCCACAAACAAACAAATATGCATATATACAACTTATTTTTATATATATAGATACAGTTTCCTTTTTATAAATTTTTTTTTTCAGTTTTTTCTTTTCTTAGTTTTTTTCTTTTTTAGTTTTCTTTTTTTTTAGTTTCTTGTTTTTATTGATTTGTTTTCTTCAATTTGTCAATGTTCATTCTAAGATTGACACTTGGAAAAATCTTTACGTGCCAAGCATGCTAGAGCTCCAACAATTTATAATAAACCTCAACTTTGGGTATCTGTTTTAAGGTTTTCGAATTACTTTAATCTATTGTCAAAATATATTGAAATATTTGTACAATTCCCAGTTTTTTTTTGTTTTTTAGCTTTTTTTAGTTTTTTTCTTTTTAGTTTTTTACCTTTTTTTATTTTTTTACGTTTTTTCTTTTTAGGTTTTTTCTTTTTTTAATTTTTTTTTATATTTTAGTTTTTATTGAGTTTTTTTTTTCTTTTTAGTTTTTTTTAGTTTTTTACCTTTTTTCTTTTTTCAGTTTTCTTTTTCTTCTTTATTTTTCAGCGTCACTATGTTATAGTAAAATTTCTCTTTGAATTAACTATTTGAGCAGCTTCCTCGGCGGTTTCTTCTGTCATTTTAAGATCTATACTAAAAATTCCTCTTCATGCGCCAAGCTTGCTAAAGATCAACAATTTATAATAAACCTCAAATTTTTAAGTATCTGTTTTAAGGTTTTCGAATTACTTTAATCTATTGTCAAATATTTCGAAATATTTATTCGATTCCCAGATTTTACATTTTAGTTTGTTTTCTTTTTCTTCTTTATTTTTCAGACGTCATATGCAAACCCTCAACACAAAAATACATACAACTTATTTTTATATATATAGAAGATATAATCTGGCGTAACAGACATAGTGTAACAGACATAACACACAAACAACTTATTTTTATATATATATAGAAGATTATTTTGCTTTTATTTCGATATATATTGCTTTTACGGGATAAGCTTTTCAGATCAACATATACATAAAAAAGAGGGAAAATGAAGAAACATTTTAAAATTGTTTTAACCTGCTCGTGCCAATGAAGCATTAGAAAATGATGAAATTACTGATTTATCATTGCTTGAAAATCTACGAAGTTTCGATATTCTAAGATTCTGCTGATATGATCGATCTTCAGCAACATTCGCTTATTTCAATCAAGGCCCTACCTAGTTATTTATTTTAAAGAGGATATGCGGTAAACTGATTTCAGACCAATTTAAAAGTATGTACCAAATTGGATGTGGCCTGTTTCAACTTGAAGCAAAGACACTACCATATGCCACCCAGTTTAGAGAAGTTAAACATCCCAAACTCACCCCTAAGCTTGATTTTGAGACAAGAGTTAAGAATCTAAGAGTACCTGGCATGTCGTTTTGTACAGTCGAACAAAAAAAAGATATCAAGAAATAAGTATTCTTCATAGTCACCCTTCTTAAATTCAAGTAAATTCATAATTTTATGAATAACTAGATGGGTCCCGGCGGCTTCGCCGCCGGGCCCCAGCAGAGAACGCCACAGGCTTCTATATATGGATTCTCATTGTCCCTTGTGTTCTAACCACAGAAAGTGCTGGGGTCCGGCGGCTTCCCCGCCGGGCCCCATCTTGACACGCGGCAGGCTTCTATATATGGATTCTCATTGTCCCTTGTGTTCTAACCACAGACAGTGCTGGGTCCCGGCGGCTTTGCCACTGGTCCCCGCGGGCCCAAGCATGGCACGCGACAGGCTTCTATACATGGATTCTCATTGTCACTTGTGTTCTGGGTCCCGGCAACGCTATGTCATTTTTGGATCGAATTGATGACGTAAATTGGTTTAGTTTTGTGTTTTAAGGTTTTCGAATTGCTTCAATCCATTGTCAAAATATATAGAAATATTTGTGCAATCACCAGTTTTTTACATTTTTAAGCAATCTATCTATATAAAAATAAGTTGTTTGTCTGTCTGTCGACTGACGTCATGTTTGTGTGTCGACTGACGTCATGTTTGTCGACTGACGTCATTATAAGGATTGAGCTGTATGTCGTCATGAAGTTGTTTGTCGTCTGACGTCATGTTTGTCGACTAACGAAACTACAGACCGGGACACCGGGACACAAATGACGTGTTATGTCTGTTATAACGTAATAGAGGCAACAATCTTGACAGGGCCTTTTGAGGGTGAGGCTTTTCTTATTCCACGCATTCTCATGATTCCAATGGATCTGCCTTTTCAACCTAAAAGATTGCAATTCCCAATTTGATTAGCATATTTAGTTTTCAGTCCAGAACCACTAAAGCTATTATGTAAATATCAAAAATATTTATGTTGTCTGAACAATAATTTTTAGTTTTTATTTCAAAATAGAAAATTACCTGACAATTTTAGAATTATATCTATCTATATATATAAAAATAAGTTGTCTGTCTGTGGATCAGGTGACGTCATGTTTCTGTGTCGACTGGCGTCATGAAGTTAGTTGTCGTCATTTTTGCTATGACGGTGACGTCATTAAAGATATTTAAGACATATATGTTCACGTAGAAATCTATTAATGTTTAAGTTTAAAATGACTGATGAACTTACAATGGCAAAAGCCGATGAAGATGCTCAAAGAGTCTATGCCAAAAAAATTGCTGCTGATAGAGAAAGTCAGAAAAGAAAGCGTGCCGAGGAATCAAAAGAACAGCAAGGAAACAGGCTTGAGGCTAAAGAACGCAAAACCGCGCAGTTATATGAAGATCCACCTGGACAGCGAGAGTCAAAACATATCAAAACTGAAAATGATAGCGATGATGATTGGGTTTGGGATCTTGACTTGGATAAGGTCATCAATGCCTACCAGATTTTAGTTAAAAAAACAAAGGTTCGGCGATATGTATTTCATAGTGAAGCTGAAAAATAAAGAAGAAAAAGAAAACTGAAAAAGAAAAAATGTAAAAAACTAAAAAATACTAAAAAGAAAAAACACTCAAAGAGAAATTACAGACCGGGACACAAATGACGACCGGGACAGAGGGAATATAAATAACGACCGGGACACTCAACGAGAAATTACAGACTGGGATACCGGGACACAAATGACGACCGGGACACAGGCAATATAAATGACGACCAGGACAACAATGGCAACACCCGAGGAAGCTGCTCAAAACGAATGTATTCACGCCGAAGTAGCTGAGTTGGTAAAGCGTTATGTTTCAGGTTCTAGGTCCGAGAGGCTCCAGGTTTGAACCTTGGCTTTAGCATTAATACAAAAGAAGAAAAAAACTAAAAAAGGTAAAAACTACAAAAAAACTAAAAAGAAAATATATATATATATTTATATATATCATCTTTTCCACAAAATAATAATTTAGTGCTTGTGCTTAAAAACAGCAATCGAATTGATGCCTCCTGATACGCAACTATCAACAAAGTGGCAATCGTTGTGGTCGGTGATCAGTTCTTACCTCGAGATGATATTCTTTATAGGCGAAACAATCAGTTGACAAGAATTGCTTAAACTCATCGATGCTACGATGCCCTACAATATCCTGACGAATATAAATGACGCCCGGGACACTCAAATAGAAATCACAGACTGGGACACCGGGACACAAATGACGACGGGGACACAGGGAATATAAATAACGACCCGGACACAGGGACACAACTACAACGGGAACGCCGGGGGGCACAGGGGGATATATAAATGACGACGGCAATGGGGGCGCTTCGCGCCCCCCCCCCCCCCAAGCCCCCCCGCGCGCGTAAGTCGTTACCCGCCATATTAGTTACGCACCATTGTAGTTGTGTCCCTATGTCCCACCTGTGAATATAGAGATATATATATATATATATATATATATATATATATATATATATATATATATATATATATATATATATATATATATATATATATATATATATATATATATATATCTTCTATATATATAAAAATAAGTTGTCTGTCTGTCTGTGGATGGATCAGGTGACGTCACCTGAAAAAACTGGATCAGGTGACAAAACTGAAAACTGAAAAAACTAAAAAAAGGCAAAAACTACAAAAAAAACTAAAAACTAATAAAAAAAGTAAAAAAGCTAAAAAACTAAAAAAACTAAAAAAAACTAAAAAAAGGTAAAAAACTTAAAAAAAATAAAAAATAAAAAAAACTAAAAAAAGGAAAAAACTGAAAAATAAGCTAAAATAAAGGTAAAAACCAATAAAAAACTAAAAAGAAAAAAAGAAAAAACTAAAAAAAATTTTCATCTAAAAAACTAAAAAAAACTAAAAAAGGTAAAAACTAAAAGAACTAAAAAAGAAAAAAATAAATGACGACACTCAAAGAGAAAGCGACCAGGACAAAAGGAATGTTCGATTAGCAATCAACAAAGCACCGAGACACAGGGAGTATAAATGACGACCAGGACATAAGTAAAAAAAAAACTAACAAAACTAAAAAGAAGGTAAAAACTACAAAAAAACTAAAAAGAAAAAAACTAAAAAAAGGCAAAAACTACAAAAAAAAACTAAAAACTAATAAAAAAGCTAAAAAACTAAAAAAACTAAAAAAAGGCAAAAACTACAAAAAAAACTAAAAACTAATAAAAAAATAAAAAAGCTAAAAAACTAAAAAAACTAAAAAAACTAAAAAAAGGTAAAAAGCTAAAAAAACTAAAAAAAAGGAAAAAACTGAAAAATAAGCTAAAATAAAGGTAAAAACCAATAAAAAACTAAAAAAAAAACTGAAAAAACTAAAAAAAGGCAAAACCTACAAAAAAAAACTAAAAACTAATAAAAAAAGTAAAAAAGCTAAAAAACTAAAAAAACTAAAAAAACTAAAAAAAAGGTAAAAAACTAAAAAAAAGGAAAAAACTGAAAAATAAGCTAAAATAAAGGTAAAAACCAATAAAAAACTAAAAAGAAAAAAAGGAAAAAACTAAAAAAAATTTTCATCTAAAAAACTAAAAAAAACTAAAAAAGGTAAAAACTAAAAGAACTAAAAAAGAAAAAAATAAATGACGACACTCAAAGAGAAAGCGACCAGGACAAAAGGAATGTTCGATTAGCAATCAACAAAGCACCGGGACACAGGGAGTATAAATGACGACCAGGACATAAGTAAAAAAAAAAACTAACAAAACTAAAAAGAAGGTAAAAACTACAAAAAAAAAAGAAAAAAAAACTAAAAACTAATAAAAAAACTAAAAAATCTAAAAATCTAAATAAACTAAAAAAGAAAAAAAAAAGGAAAAAAAAAGGAGAAAAACAAAACTAAAAAACGAATGTATATACAGACCGGGACACCGGGATACAAATGACGACCGGGACACAGGGAATATAAATGACGACCGGGACACAGGGACACAACTACAACGGGGACACCGGGGGAAACAGGGGGATATAAATGACGACCGGGACACCGGGACAGGGAATGGTCGATTAGCAATCACCATCAACAAAGCTCAAGGGCAATCATTAGAATCATGAGGTATAGATCTGAATACAGATTGTTTTCCCATGGACCATTATATGTTGCATGTTCAAGAGTCGGTAAACCTGACAATCTATTTATATGCAAAGACAATGGGACAGCAAAGAATGTTGTATATTCGCAAGTTTTACGTAGTTAAAACCATATATATATATATATATATATATATATATATATATATATATATATATATATATATATATATATATATATATATATCTATATTCACAGGTGGGACATAGGGACACAACTACAATGGCGCGTAACTATTATGGCGCGTAACGACTTACGCGCGCGGGGGGGCTTGGGGGGGCGCGAAGCGCCCCCACCAACTAGGTGTTGGGGTGGCGCGAAGCGCCACCCCAACAGCTAGTATATATATATATATATATATATATATATATATATATATATATATATATATATATATATATATATATATATATATATATATATATATATATGTATATATATATATATATATATATATATATATATATATATATATATATATATATATATATATATATATATATATATATATATATATATGGATAAGGTCATCCAAGTCAAGATCCCAAACCCAATCATCATCGCTATCATTTTCAGTTTTGATATATTTTGACTCTCGCTGTCCAGGTGGATCTTCATCTAACTGCGCGGTTTTGCGTTCTTTAGCCTCAAGCCTGTTTCCTTGTTGTTCTTTTGATTCCTCGGCACGCTTTCTTTTCTGACTTTCTCTATCAGCAGCAAGTTTTTTGGCATAGACTCTTTGAGCATCTTCATCAGATATATATATATATATATATATATATATATATATATATATATATATATATATATATATATATATATATATATATATATATATATATATATATATATATATATATATATATATATGTTTTTAACTACGTAAAACTTGCGAATATACAACATTCTTTGCTGTCCAATCGTCTGGGCATATAAATAGACTGTCAGGTTTACCGACTCTTGAACATGCAACGCATAATGGTCCATGGGAAAACAATCCGTATTCAGATCTATACCTCATGATTCTATTGATTGCCCTTAAGCTTTGTTGATGGTGATTGCTAATCGACCATTTCCTTTGTTGCCGTCGTCATTTATATATCCTCCTGTGCCCCCCGGCGTCCCCGTTGTAGTTGTGTCCCTGTGTCCGGGTCGTCATTTATATTCCCTGTGTCCCCGTCGTCATTTGTGTCCCGGTGTCCCAGTCTGTGATTTCTATTTGAGTGTCCCGGGCGTCATTTATATTCGTCAGGATATTGTAGGGCATCGTAGCATCGATGAGTTTAAGCAATTCTTGTCAACTGATTGTTTCGCCTATAAAGAATATTATCTCGAGGTAAGAACTGATCACCGACCACAACGATTGCCACTTTGTTGATAGTTGCGTATCAGGAGGCATCAATTCGATTGCTGTTTTTAAGCAGAAGCACTAAATTATTATTTTTGTGGAAAAGATGATATATATAAATATATATATATATTTTCTTTTTAGTTTTTTTGTAGTTTTTACCTTTTTTAGTTTTTTTCTTCTTTTGTATTAATGCTAAAGCCAAGGTTCAAACCTGGAGCCTCTCGGACCTAGAACCTGAAACATAACGCTTTACCAACTCAGCTACTTCGGCGTGAATACATTCGTTTTGAGCAGCTTCCTCGGGTGTTGCCATTGTAGGTTCTTCAGTCATTTTACAATTAGAAATTTCTCTTTCAACGGTCTTCTTACAATTAAAAATTTGTCTTTGAACGATATTCTTAAATACCTGTGTCCTGGTCGTCATTTATATTGCCTGTGTCCCGGTCGTCATTTGTGTCCCGGTATCCCAGTCTGTAATTTCTCCTTGAGTGTCCCGGTCGTTATTTATATTCCCTCTGTCCCGGTCGTCATTTGTGTCCCGGTCTGTAATTTCTCTTTGAGTAGTTTTTCTTTCTTAGTCTTTTCTTAGTTTTTCACTTTTTTCTTTTTTCAGTTTCTTTCTTCTTTCTTTATTCTTTTCTTTTTCTTTCTTTCTTTTTTTTTTTTTTTTTTTTAGTTAGGTATTTTTTAGTTTTTCACATTTTTTCTTTTTCAGTTTTCTTTTCTTCTTTATTTTTCAGCTTCACTATGAA
>NW_027063771.1:0-29347 GCF_032884065.1 Artemia franciscana
AAACGAATGTATATACAGACTGGGACACCGGAATACAAATGACGACCGGGACACAGGGAATATAAATGACGACCGGGACACAGGGACACAACTAGAACGGGGGCACCGGGGGGCACAGGGGGATATATAAATGACGATGGGGACACAGAGAATGTTCGATTAGCAATCACCATCAACAAAGCTCAAGGGCAATCATTAGAATCATGAGGTATAACTAAAAAAAATAAAAAAAGGCAGAAAACTAAAACCTAAAAAAATACCAATTCAAAAACGAATGTATATACAGACTGGGATACCAGGACACGAATGACGACCGGGACACCGGAACACAAGGAATATCAATGACGCCCGGGACCCTCAAAGAGAATTCACAGACTGGGACACCGGGACATAAATGACGACCGGAACACATGGAATATAAATGACGACCGGGACACTGGGGGGCACACGGTGATATATAAATGACGACGGCGACACAGGGATCGTCAATTAGCAATCACCATCAACAAAGTTCAAGGAAATCATTAGAATCATGAGGTATAGATCTGAATACGGATTGTTTTCCCATGGACCATTATATGTTGCATGTTCAAGAGTCGGTAAACCTGACAATCTATTTATATGCACAGACAATGGGACAGCAAAGAATGTTGTATATTCGCAAGTTTTACGTAGTTAAAAACATATATATATATATATATATATATATATATATATATATATATATATATATATATATATATATATATATATATATATATATATATATCTATATATATAAAAATAAGTTGTCTGTCTGTGGATGTGTGGATGGATGTGTGGATGGATGTGTCAGGTGACGTCACCTGAAAAAACTGGATTAGGTGACGTCAAAACTGAAAAAACTAAAAAAAGGCAAAAACTACAAAAAAAACTAAAAACTAATAAAAAAAATAAAAAAGCTAAAAAACTAAAAAAACTATAAAGGTAAAAACCAATAAAAAACTAAAAAAAAAAACTGAAAAAACTAAAAAAAAGGCAAAAACTACAAAAAAAAACTAAAAACTAATAAAAAAAGTAAAAAAGCTAAAAAACTAAAAAAACTAAAAAAACTAAAAAAAGGTAAAAAACTAAAAAAAATAAAAAATAAAAAAAAACTAAAAAAAAGGAAAAAACTGAAAAATAAGCTAAAATAAAGGTAAAAACCAATAAAAAACTAAAAAAAAAAAGGAAAAAACTAATAAATGACGACACTCAAAGAGAAAGCGACCAGGACAAAAAACTAAAAAAAAAGGCAAAAACTACAAAAAAACTAAAAACTAATAAAAAAAATAAAAAAGCTAAAAAACTAAAAAAACTAAAAAAAGGTAAAAAACTAAAAAAACTAAAAACTAAAAAAAAACTAAAAAAGGTAAAAACTAAAAGAACTAAAAAAGAAAAAAATAAATGACGACACTCAAAGAGAAAGCGACCAGGACAAAAGGAATGTTCGATTAGCAATCAACAAAGCACCGGGACACAGGGAGTATAAATGACGACCAGGACACAAGTAAAAAAAAAAATTAACAAAACTAAAAAGAAGGTAAAAACTACAAAAAAACTAAAAAGAAAAAAAAACTAAAAACTAATAAAAAAACTAAAAAATCTAAAAATCTAAATAAACTAAAAAAGAAAAAAAAAAGGAAAAAAATAAAGGAGAAAAACAAAACTAAAAAACGAATGTATATACAGACCGGTACACCGGGATACAAATGACGACCGGGACACAGGGAATATAAATAACGACCGGGACACAGGGACACAACTACAACGGGGACACCGGGGGAAACAGGGGGATATAAATGACGACCGGGACAAAAAAACTAAAAAGAAATAAAAACTAAAAACTAATAAAAAAAACTAAAAAATCTAAAAATCTAAATAAGCTAAAAAAGAAAAAAAAAGGAAAAAAATAAAGGAGAAAAACAAAACTAAAAAACGAATGTATATACAGACCGGGACACCGGGATACAAATGATGACCGGGACCCGGGACACAGGGAATATAAATGACGACCGGGACACAGGGACACAACTACAACGGGGACACCGGGGGAAACAGGGGGATAACCTGACAATCTATTTATATGCAAAGACAATGGGACAGCAAAGAATGTTGTATATTCGCAAGTTTTACGTAGTTAAAACCATATATATATATATATATCTATATTCACAGGTGGGACATAGGGACACAACTACAATGGCGCGTAACTATTATGGCGCGTAACGACTTACGCGCGCGGGGGGGCTTGGGGGGGGGCGCGAAGCGCCCCCACCAACTAGGTGTTGGGGTGGCGCGAAGCGCCACCCCAACAGCTAGTATATTTATATATATATATATACTAGCAGTTGGGGTGGCGCTTCGCGCCACCCCAACACCTAGTTGGTGGGGCGCTTTGTGCCCCCCCAAGCCCCCCCGCGCGCGTAAGTCGTTACACCATATTAGTTATGCGCCATTGTAGTTGTGTCCCTGTGTCCCACCTGTGAATATAGATAGATTTATATATGTGTTTCAAACTACGCAAAAATTGCGAATAAACAACATTCTTGGCTTTCCCATTGTCTGTGCATATGCAAAGCCGTATGTACTAATAATGACGTCATATACAAACGCTCTTTTTACAAACAAACAAACATGCATCCACATAACTCGTTTCTTATATAGATAGATACAATACAAATTAACTGCGTAAAACTTGCGAATAAACAATATTCTTCGCTGTCCAATTGTCGCTGCCTATAAATACATTGTCAGGTTTACCAACCCTCGAACGTGCAACGTACAATTGTCCATGGGAAAAACAATCAGGATTAAGATCTATACTACATTTTTCTAATGATTGACCTTGAGCTTTGTTAATGGTGATTGCAAATACTAATCGAATTGGGAATTGCAATCTTTTAAATTGAAAAAGCAGATCCGTTGGAATCATGGGAATGCGAGGAATAAGAACAGCCTCACCCTCATAAGGCCCTGTCAAGATTGTGGCCTCTATTAGGTTTTCCATTGTTTTTTTTTTTTTACGGCAAGTCGCGTGCCATTGCAAAGCTTTGGTGGGTTGATATTTCTTAAAAGTATTATTGGTATGCCTATTTTTAGTTGTAGCACGTGTGGTGGATACCCTGAAGGATCTATGGAATTTAAAAATTCAGATGGATAATTAACCGCTTCATTTGGTTCCAAAACTGTGTCGACTGACTTGTAAAGGACTGCCTGGTCTCGAATCTTGTTCAAAACAATATTGTTGATTTCGTGGACGTCTATATTTTTGGGTGCGAGAATCGCTCTTTCACTTAGCCATTTATTATTTTTATAATTTTTTAGAATATTCGGAAATACTTTTTCAATCAATTCATTTTTGGACGTCACTAAATTACAGAAATCAGCAGGTAGTTGTATACGTCCTGAAATTGAGTCTACTGTTTGACCAGAGTCATCGTTTTGCAATCGGACACGCATATTTGTAGTTATTTTTAATATTTTTACGTGTGCCTATAAATTAGAATTTTTTAGGCAAGCATTCATTTCGTCTGCAGGAGTTAAACTACGTAAAAATTGCGAATATACAACATTCTTGGCTTTCCCATTGTCTCTGCATATACAAAGCCGTATGTACTAATAATGACATCATATGCAAACGCTCTTTTTACAAACAAACAAACATGCATACATACAACTCGTTTTTATATAGATAATATGAAAAAAACTTCGTTTTCTTAAAGAGTTAAAGAGGCTGCGTCCCAAAGTCGAACCTTAAAACGTACAGGAATTAGAAGAGGCAGTTGGGGGGCTGCCGCCCCCCAAACCCCCAGCTTTTAAACACTCTTTTGTACAGGTTTTTTGTTTTTTTGCTAACCCCCAGCTCTTGGCTTCGGAAAGGCCCTCTTTTAATTAACAAAAAATTGAAATGAATGAATAATGGAATAACTTCGAAAAATGTTAAACACAAGAGGATAGGAGAACCATTGCGCCGAAACTAGTAATTAGTAACAAATAGTAACCCCCCCCCAAAAAAAAAAAAACTGTACAAAAGAGTCTTTAAAAGCTGGGGGTTGGGGGGGGGCGGCAGGCCCCCAACTGCCTCTTCTAATTCCTGTACGTTTTAAGGTTCGACTTTGGGACGCAGCCTCTTTAACTCTTTAAGAAAACGAAGTTTTTTTCATATTATTTCTGTACGTTTTTCTACAATCCATGGTGGATGTAATTTAATAATTCCTGTACTCCTCGTACAGGAATTAGGAGAGGAACTTGGGTGGCTGCCGCCCCCCCCGCTTTTAAATCATTGTATAAAATAGAAAAAAAATAGATAGAATGACCGAAATGTTTCTTTAGCTGTCCAGGTGTTATCAAAATTATTTTGATGTTGTGAAAAAAACCGCCCGTAAGGGACTTGAACCCTTGACCCGAGGATTAAAAGTCTCACGCTCTACCAACAGAGCTAATAACTTGCATGTGTGTAAATATAACTTCTCAATAGCTTTTACAAATTTCAAATTAACATGGGCTCTTATGGAGAGAAATCCGTTAATTAAATAGCTAATGGGTGGTTTCTGGAAAACAGGGAAGGAGTTATTGGATCAAGCTGAAATTTCGCGGATAAGCTCCTGGGCCGTAGGGGACCTTAACTTGTGAATTTCAGCCCGATCGGACAACGTTAAAAGGGGTGGGGGGGTTGGAGGGTCGAAACTTTCGGGGGGTTAAGATTTTCCTACGAAACTTTCATGGGCACTTACTCGGAGAATTCCGCATCGAATGAGTCTTCGTACACCCAGATCCGATGTCGGATGTGACCTGTAGGCGTCTAGGAAAAAAAGTAAATGAATTTTAAGTGGCTATGCGTGGTTTCTGGAAAACAGGGAAGGAGTTATCGGATCAAGCTGAAATTTCGCGGATAAGCTCCTGGGCCCTAGGGGACCTTAACTTGTGAATTTCAGCCCGATCGGACAACGTTAAAGGGGGGCTTGGGTTGACAGGTCGAAACTTTCGGCCAGATTTTCCCCATGAAGAAAAAGTTGGAGGGGGATGAAATTTTGCAGGTTTCTTAGTTGGAGCTCGGGCTACAAAATGCATCCCTCCCCATCTGTCTGTGACCACTGGAACCGAAGATTGCTTAACATTGTCGTGTGTCGCCTCTTTATAGAGGCACGAGTGTGCCTCCTTGATAGATAGATAGATAGATAGATAAAATACAAATTAACTGCGTAAAACTTACGAATATACAACATTCTTCGCTGTCCAATTGTCGCTGCATATAAATAGATTGTCAGGTTTACCGACCCTCGAACATGCAACGTACAATTGTCAATGGGAAAAACAATCAGTATTAAGATCTATACCACATTTTTCTAATGATTGACCTTGAGCTTTGTTAATGGTGATTGCAAATGCTAATCGAATTGGGAATTGCAATCTTTTAAATTGAAAAGGCAGATCCGTTGGAATCTTGGGAATGCGAGGAATAAGAACAGCCTCACCCTCAAAAGGCCCTGTCAAGATTGTGGCCTCTATTAGGTTTTCCATTGTTTTTTTCACGGCAGGTCGAGTGCCATAGCAAAGCTTTGGTGGGTTTATATTTCTTAAAAGTATTATTGGTAGGCCTATTTTTAGTTGTAGCACGTGTGGTGGAAACCCTGAGAATAATATCTCGAGGTAAAAACTGATCACCGACCATAACGATGGCCACTTCGTCGATAGTTGGAGCATTGTATCTACGCACATGTTGGCCAGGAGGCGTTTTGTCAGCGGAAATAACAATTTTATGCGTATAAGTAGGCATCAAATCGATGGCTGTTTTGAACAGACGCACTAAATTATTATTTTCGTGGAAAAGATGTTGTAATTGGGAAACGATTGTCCTTTCAATGTTGGGAGAAATTGCATATACTAAGCATCGTCATAACAAAAATGACGGCAGCTAATTTCATGACGTCAGCCGAAACATGACGTCACCTGATCCACAGACCCACAGACAGACAGATAACCTATTTTTATAATATATAGATAGATATATATCTATCTATATTCACAGGTGGGACATAGGGACACAACTACAATGGCGCGTAACTAATATGGCGCGTAACGACTTACGCGTGCTGGGGGGCTTGGGGGGTGGGGGCGCGAAGCGCCCCCACCAACTAGGTGTTGGGGTGGTTCAATTGAATTGGATATAGTCCTTGCTAAGAATTTGATGAACTTGCGTGAATAACCAAGCACATATTACAAACGTGAGTACTTTTGGGGAGGCAAATTGGAACATTCTGTTGTTGAAATTTGTTACCTGTAGTGTCTCCCTCCCATTGTGACTGAAGACTGTAAAATGGCAAAATACAAACCGTTTGATCTTGTCCTAGCTTCATTTCAAGGATATCCCTCATGGCCATCAGTAGTTATTAAAACCACCAAAGACCAGAAAAATCAAGCTAGATATCTAGTCTTTTGCTACGGCACCCACTCTGAGGATAATATAGCTGAAGCACACATCCGCAGCTGGAATGACCATTTTAAAGAAGCTTGTGCGAGGACAGATAAAGATGTAAATAAGGCTTTTGAAGAGCAGCGCTTATCCCCTGATATTTTCAAGACTCTAAGTAAGTCTTACTTATCACTACCCGCTAAAACTAAGGGAAAATCCAGCCTAGCACCATTAACTCCAACTTCTGCAGCAGCATCAAATTTAAAAGAAATAATAAATGAAACTCAAAAGGAACTAATGAGCACTAAGTCTAACCTAATGAATGATATTTCTCGTGTCGTATCAAATACAATGAAAGATCGCCGAGCTTCGGAAATCATCAGTGAAGATATTGTGAACGAAGTTTATAATTCGATTTCCCTTGAATATGATGCCAAATTTGAAAAAATTAAAACGACCCTTCGAAAACTTTATAATGCAGTGAACTTGCTTGAAAATAAGATTTCTAAATTAGAAGACAAGTTTGACCAACTAGAGCAGGATGCCTTACTTGATAGCCTAATTTTCTACGGTGTGAAACCAGACCCCAATGTGGAACTGAGAGAAAATCTTAATGGAGTGATAACACAAATAATGGGCTTGCAAGATTTTAAAGAAATGGACCTCTTAAAGGCTAATCAATTCCGCATGCCTGCTAATCAAACTGAGAGTGTGAAAATCGCCCCAGTTCTAGTAAAATTTTCAAGCTTAGATAAAGCTCGTAAAGTGTTTGCAGCAAGAAGTAAGTTGGCAAAGTCAGGTGTATTTGTTTTAGAAAACCTAATTAAAAAGCGTCGGGATCTAGCGTAGCTCGTAGCACCTTTGGCCCAAGAAGTGTTTGGTCTGATCATGGTCAAATTCTAGCCAAAGTTCCTGGTGAAACTCGTATACGCAAAATAAATTATTTGCATGAATGTATTAGTATGTGACTGGTTAATATTTTTTGATGCGTATCCTTTCCTAAGTCATTATTTTTTACAGTTTCTTTTTATTTCGTTTCATTTTTTTTCATGCTCGTGGTTCATCCCGATAGTACCTTCTGTGCTATTAATTATTTATGTGTTTATAATCCTTTGACAGGATTTTCTTTCGTAATAGATTTAGGTAAAGACTTTTTTTTGTTCATCTGGTGATTTAAATGGACTCCAAGTAAAACCTGCTTTTGTCAATATTTTAAGTCGTGAGAGACGCCTTTGCGAGCTTGAAAATAGTCCTTTTGATCTAATTAGTATTGTGAATAATTCTGTGGGTCAGGTTAATCAAAACCTGTCTAATATAAACCCTGTTTGTAATAGTAAATATGTTTTGGAATTGGGGGGAGAGGAGGTTATCAAAGGAAATTATTCTCTGACTGCACTTCAGCTTAACATTCAGGGTCTTTCCTCGTCAATAGATAATTTAAGACAAATAGTTTCGGATGGACAGCCTGATGTTGTTGGTTTGTACGAGACATTTTTGGATTCTGGCAATGAAATGCTATTGGATATCCATGGCTACAAAATGGAACATATAAACCGCTGCAAGATGGCTAAAGGAGGTCTTGCCATGTATATATCTAGTAATTTGCATTATTGCTTACGAGATGACTTATCAAGGAATTTTGAAGGTATCTTTGAGTCACAATTTAAAGAAACTAGAGTTAATGGTATTGATCTAGTCATAGGCAATATTTATCGTTCTCCTAGTGGCGCGGTTTCGTTGTTTCTTCGGAATCTTGAAAAAATACTTGACATAATATTGAAACGTCCGTGTCAGTTAATCATAATGGGTGACTTTAATATAAATTTGATGGATTCAAAATCTTCGGCCTCAGTTGATTTTCTTTCAACCATGCATGCCGCAGGAACTCTACCAACTACATCCATCCCCACACGAGTAACTAATGTTACAGCTTCTTTGATTGACAATATCTTCTCTACGCTTTGCTTGAACGAAAACTCAATTTTACTTACTGATATCTCCGATCATTTTCCCATATATTCTCGGTTCAGTTTTAATCGGGGAAGGAATAACCGGGCTCAAGTGTTTGATTCCTATTCTATTAGGTTTGGTGAAAATGAGTTATCTCTTCTTGGTACTAAATTAGCGAAAAATTCGTGGAGCGTATTTGAGAATGACAAGGATTTTTCTTGTTTATTTGAGTCGTTTTATGGAACCATAAAAGAGGCTATTCTTAACATTTGTAAAGTACCACCTTCTAATCGCAGGTCTAAAAGGATTATTCCTCTAAACCCATGGATGACATCCGGACTTCTCAAAAGCTGGAGAAGGAAAAATAATCTCTGCAGGTATTATAAAAGTGCTACTCTTTCAACGAGTGCTATTCGTCTTTGTCAATTCAAGATTTACCGGAATATATATAATTCCTTGTGTAGGAAAGCCAAATCTCTTTATCTTCTATATATATAAAAATAAGTTGTCTGTCTGTCTGTGGATCAGGTGACGTCATGTTTCTGTGTTGATTGACATCATGAAATTAGTTGTCGAACAAAGGTTCGTCGATATGTACTTCATAGTGACACTGAAAAATAAAGAAGAAAAAGAAAACTGAAAAAAGAAAAAAGGTAAAAAACTAAAAAAAACTAAAAACAAAAAACACTCAAAGAGAAATTACAGACCGGGACACAAATGACGACCGAGACAGAGGGAATATAAGTGACGACCGGGAACCTCAAAGAGAAATTACAGACTGGGACACCCGGACACAAATCACGACCGGGACACAGGGAATATAAATGACGACCGGGACACAGGGACATAACTACAACGGGGACGCCGGGGGCACAGGCGGGATATATAAATGACGACCGGGACACAGGGATTGTTCGAATAGAAATTACAGACCGGAAAACCGGGACACAAATGATGACCGGGACACCGGGACACAGGGAATATAAATGAAGACCGGGACACTCAAAGAGAAATTACAAACTGGGACACCGGGACACAAATAGCGACCGGGACACAGGGAATATAAATGACGACCGGGACACAGGGACACATCATTAGAATAATGAGGTATAGATCTGAATACGGATTGTTTTTCCCATGGACAATTATATGTTGCATGTTCAAGAGTCAGTAAACCTGACAATCTATTTATATGCACAGACAATGGGACAGCGAAGAATGTTGTATATTAGCATGTTTTACGTAGTTAAAAACATGTATTTATATCTGTCTCTATTCACAGGTGGGACACAGGGACACAACTACAATGGCGCGTAACGACTTACGCGCGTGGGGGGGGGCTTGGGGGGCGCGTAGCGCCCCACCAACTAGGTGTTGGGGTGGCGCGAAGCGCCACCCCAACACATAGTTATCTAAATAATTTTGCTGCGTGTAATAAGGATATTCGTAAAACTTGGAAGGTAATAAATTCTGTGCTTAAACCTGGTTCTCAATATAGCTCTTTACCTACGAGTCTGGTCGTTGGTGATGAGACTGTAGAGCAGGGCTTCTTAAACTTTTTTATATAGTGACCCCCTTCGAGCTTAGGAAATTTTAAACGACCCCCTCCTCCATATAATGAAATATATATTAACCGTAGATGTAGATGTAATATCACACTATTTTACAATGTAAATAAAACAAGGATTAAAGAATACGTACCTATTCATTTCACATATATATATATATATATATATATATATATATATATATATATATATATATATATATATATATATATATATATATATATATATATATATATATATATATATATATATATATATATATATATATATATATATATATATATATATATATATATATATATATATATATATATATATATATATATATATATATGTATATATATATATATATATATATATATATATATATATATATATATATATAAATGTATATATATATATATATTTATATATATATATATATATATATATATATATATATATATATATATATATATATATATATATATATATATATATATATAGGAAACAGGCTTGAGTCTGATAGAGAAAATAAAAAAAAACAAGTTTTTTCAACTGAAAGTAAGGAGTGACATCAAAACTTAAAACGCACAGAAATTACTTCGTATAAGAAAGAGGCTGCTTCCTCATCAACGCCCCGCTCTTTACGCTAAAGTTTGACTCTTTCTCTCAATTCTTCTTTCTAAAACAGTAAAAAACTTTAGCGTAAAGAGCGGGGCGTTGATGAGGAAGCAGCCTCTTTCATATACGAAGTAATTTCTGTGCGTTTTAAGTTTTGATGTCACTCCTTACTTTCAGTTGAAAAAACTTGTTTTTTTTTATTTAATTTCTGAACGTTTTTGAATCAATGCATGTTTTGATTTTGGCTCTCCGCAGAGGAATAATCAAAACGAAATTTGCATATTTTTTTTTTTGGCTCAATGGCTTTCTCATAATTTTGATCGAATGATTTTGAGAAAAAAAGAGCGGGGGACGAAGCCTAGTTGCCCCCCGATTTTTTGGTTAATTAAAAAGGCAACTAGAACTTTTAATTTTTTACGAATCTTTTTATTGGTAAAAGATTTACGTAACTTATAAATTAGCTTACGTAAAGAACTTTTGTGCTCTCATGTTTTTATTACATATATGAGGGGATTCGCCCCATCGTCAGTACCTCGCTCTTTACACTAAAGCTTAAATTTTATCCCAATTCATTAAGAATGACCCCCTGAATCACAAAAGCCGTAGAATAAGTAGTAGAAATTACCGAAAATACTTTAGCGTAAAGAGCGAGGTATTAGAAGGAGGTGAGCCCCTCATATGGGTAATAATTTCTGTTTGTTTTAAGTTTTATTGCTCTTCCTTACTTCCAGCTGAAAAAGCTTTTTCGCTTTTATTTTTTAATTGTTTGTTTTTAAAATAATGCTAGTAAATCCTGCTCTCCCTTCATGGAAATTTTCTTCTCCCATTACAAATTCTCGAAGAAAAGTTCCCCCAGCATATCCCCCTCTTCTCAACCCCTCCCCAAAACCAAAAAAATCCTCCTGAAAACGCCTGTATACTTCCCAATAACCATTACTATATGTAAGCACAGGTCAAAGTTTGTAACTTGTTGCCCCTCCCACGGGGACTGTGGGGGAGTAAGTCGTCCCCAAAGACATTGTTATAAGGTTTTTCGACTACGCTGAATAAAATGGCTATCTCAGAATTTTGATCCGTTGACTTTGGGAAAATAATTAGCGTGGGAGGGGGCCTAGGTGCCCTCCAATTTTTTTGGTCACTTAAAAAGGGCACTAGAACTTTTCATTTCCGTTAGAATGAGCCCTCTTGCAACATTCTAGGACAACTGGGTCGATACGATCACCCCTGGGAAAAAAAAAACAAACAAAAAAACAAAAAAACAAATAAACACGCATCCGTGATCTGCCTTCTGGCAAAAAATGCAAAATTCCACATTTTTGTAGATAGGAGCTCGAAACTTCTACAGTAGGGTTCTCTGATACGCTAAATCTGATGGTGTGATTTTCGTTAAGATTCTATGACTTTTAGGGGGCGTTTCCCCCTATTTTCTAAAATAACGCAAACTTTTGATGGGTAAGACTAAACTTGATGAAATTTATATATTTAAAACCAGCATTAAAATGCGATTCTTTTGATGTAGCTATTGGTATCAAAATTTCATTTTTTAGAGTTTTGGTTACTATTGAGCCGGGTCGCTCCTTACTACAGTTCGTTACCACGAACTGTTTGAAAGAAAGAACAGAAAGCGTGCCGAGGAACTACCAGAGCAACGTGGAAGCAGACTTGCTGCTAAAAGAGAAAGTGAAAAAAGAAGGCGTGCCGAGGAATTACAAGAACAGCAAGAAATCAGGCTTGCTGCTGATAGAGAAAGTAAGAAAAGAAAGCGTGCCGAGGAATCACAAGAACAGCAAGAAATCAGGCTTGCTGCTGATAGAGAAAGTAAGAAAAGAAAGCGTGCCGAGGATTCAGAGCAACCTGAAAGTTATCGCCTGGCATTCAGGTACAACCCAGTCGATGATTATAGCTTGAGTAGATGTGTTCAAATCGGGACAATGTCTAAAATTTGTCCCTATTGCAAGGCCTTAAAATTCAATGGTGAAACAATGGGAATGTGTTGCGCCTCAGGAAAAGTTAAACTTCCTCTATTGGCTGCACCACCAGAGCCATTGAAGACTTTCCTTACTGGAACTACGTCAGAATCTAAGCGTTTTTTGTCACAAATCAGAAAATACAACTCATGTTTCCAAATGACGTCGTTTGGAGCCCAAATCGAAAATCCAGATCAATTTATGTCTACTTTCAAAGTAAAAGGGCAAATTTATCATAGAGCAGGGTCCCTTCTACCATTCTCAGGCGAGAATCATAAATTTTTACAATTGTACTTCATCAGTGATAGAAATTCTGAATTGAATGCACGTTGCGAAATTTCTCCCAACGTTGAAAGGACAATCGTTTCCCAATTGCAACATCTTTTCCACGAAAATAATAATTTAGTGCGTCTGTTCAAAACAGCCATCGATTTGATGCCTACTGATACGCATAAAATTGTTATTTCCGCTGACAAAACGCCTCCTGGCCAACATGTGCGTAGATACAATGCTCCAACTATCGACAAAGTGACAATCGTTATGGTCGGTGATCAGTTTTTACCTCGAGATATTATTCTTCATAAGCAAAACGCTCAGTTGTTAAGAATTGCTGAAAATCATCGATGCTACGATGCCCTACAATATCCTATCATTTTTTGGGATGGAGCCGACGGCTATCACTTTAATATTAAATTGATGAATCCAGCCACTAACAAAGAAATAAATAAGAAATGCAGTGCAATGCATTATTATTCCTATAGACTAATGGTTCGGCAGGATGAAGAAAATTATATTTTAAAATGCCGTGAATTGTTTCACCAATTTGTCGTTGATATGTATGCTAAAATTGAATCAGAACGTTTGCTATATATCCGCCTGAATCAGACCAAGCTCCGCTCTGAACAATACATTCATTTGCGAAATGCAGTTATAAATGACGGTAATACCACAAACGTTGGAAGATTAACAATTTTACCTTCGTCATATGCTGGCAGTCCCCGTCATATGCATGAATATGCTCAAGATGCTATTGCGTATGTTCGTCTCTATGGTCGTCCAGATTTATTTATTACATTTACATGTAATCAATCTTGGGACGAGATACTGCAGCTTTTACTTCAAGGACAATCGGCGGTTCATAGGCATGACATTACGGCCCGTGTCTTCCGGCAAAAGTTGAAATCACTGATAAACTACATAGTAAAACTTGAAGTGTTTGGGTCAGTGCGATGCTGGATGTACTCAGTGGAATGGCAAAAACGGGGTTTGCCACACGCACATATACTAATCTAGCTACATAAAAAAATTACTTCGAACGAAATTGATCATGTGGTTTCCGCTGAAATACCTGATAAAAATGTCGATAAGGGGTTACATGATATTATTGTAAAAAATATGATACATGGACCTTGCGGTGCACTGAACGAAAATTCACCATGCATGGCCAAAGGAAGGTGCACAAAGCAATATCCTCGACTTTTAGTATCCAACACAATTACTGGCAATGATAGTTACCCACAATATAGAAGAAGATCTACTGAAGATGGCGGTAAAACAGCAATAATAAAGAAGCGTAACGGTACCACCATCGAAGTAGATAACCAGTGGGTTGTTCCATATTCCCCATTATTATCAAAAACATTTAATGCACACATAAACGTTGAATACTGTAACTCCGTAAAGGCAATCAAATACATATGTAAATACGTCAACAAAGGCAGTGACTTGGCAGTTTTTGGCTTGCAGCCCGAAATCAAAGATTTCGACGAAATCGTACAATATCAGGCTGGAAGATACATAAGCAGTAATGAAGCTGTTTGGCGAATTCTTTCATTCCCGATACATGAACGTAGTCCAGCTGTTGTTCACTTAGTGGTACATTTACAGAATGGTCAACGTGTTTATTTCACGGAAACCAACGTGCAACAAAGAGTCTGAATCCACCGGATACAATATTAACAGCTTTTTTTTCGGTTTGCAAAAATGATTCTTTCGCAAAAAAACTGCTGTATACTGAAGTGCTTTCGTATTACACGTGGAATACTAAAAATAAAGTATTTGAACGTAGAAAACAGGGTAAGTCAGTCGACGGCCCACCTACGATCTTCAAAGATACCACGATAGGAAGACTCTACACCGTTCACCCCAATCAACATGAATGCTTCTTTCTACGCCTGCTTTTGGTGAATGTACCCGGTCCGACATCCTTTGAGTATTTGAGAACTGTAAACGGTACTATACATGACACTTACCGTAGTGCATGCCAAGCTCTGAATTTATTGGAGAACTACCAACACTGGGATAACTGCATCAATGACGCGTGCCAAACGTCAACCCCTAAGTCAAATTCGTGCATTGTTTGGCATCATTTTAACAATTTGCTCTCCATCAGCTCCTACAGAGTTATGGGAAAAATATAAGTCAAAAATGTCCGAGGATATACTCCATCGAAAACAGTTAGAGACGTCAGATATGACTTTTCATTTTACATCAGAAATTTATAACTACACTTTAGTTATTATAGAAGATTTGTGCGTACGTATGGCAAACAAACCTCTTCAGGATTTGGGAATGCCTTCACCTAACCGTATCGCTGCTGTTTCGACATGTGTAGAATTGGATCGTGAACAAAGTTACAGTACGAGTGATCTATTGTCGTATGTACAAAATAACATTTCCAAGTTAACGTCGGAACAAAAAGACATTTATGATACGATAATGCATTGTGTCGATAACAACGTTGGAGAAATTTTCTTTTTGGATGCACCAGGAGGTACTGGTAAAACATTTGTGATAAAACTGATTCTGGCATCAATTCGATCAAAAGATGATATAGCGTTGGCAATTGCGTCGTCCGGAATAGCCGCAACATTGCTGCCTGGTGGAAGAACTGCTCATTCCGCTTTGAAATTGCCTCTGAATTTGCATTCTACAGAAACTCCCACGTGCAATATTTCCAAATCATCTGGGATGGGTAAAGTATTGCAGCAATGCAAACTTATTATTTGGGATGAGTGCACAATGGCACACAAAAAATCGCTCGAGGCTCTGGATCAATGCTTGAAAGATTTGAGAGGGAAGTCGAAACCCTTTGGCAGCACATTAATATTGCTTGCGGAAGATTTCAGGCAAACATTACCTATAATACCTAGATCAACTCCTGCAGACGAAATGAATGCTTGCCTGAAAAATTCTAATTTATGGGCACACGTAAAAATATTAAAATTAACTACAAATATGCGTGTACGAATGCAAAACGATGACTCTGGTCAAACATTTTCAGATCAATTTCTGACAATTGGAAATGGAAAGCTCCCAGTAGACTCAATTTCAGGACGCATACAACTACCTGCTGATTTCTGTAATTTAGTGACGTCCAAAAATGAATTGATTGAAAAAGTATTTCCGAATATTCTAAAAAATTATAAAAATAGTAAATGGCTAAGTGAAAGAGCGATTCTCGCACCCAAAAATATAGACGTCCACGAAATCAACAATATTGTTTTGACCAAGATTCGAGACCAGGCAGTCCTTTACAAGTCAGACGACACAGTTTTGGAACCAAATGAAGCGGTTAATTATCCATCTGAATTTTTAAATTCCATAGATCTTTCAGGGTTTCCACCACACGTGCTACAACTAAAAATAGGCGTACCAATAATACTTTTAAGAAATATAAACCCACCAAAACTTTGCAAAGGCACTCGACTTGCCGTAAAAAAAACAATGGAAAACCTAATAGAGGCCACAATCTTGACAGGGCCTTTTGAGGGTGAGGCTGTTCTTATTCCTCACATACCCATGATTCCAACGGATCTGCCTTTTCAATTTAAAAGATTGCAATTCCCAATTCGATTAGCATTTGCAATCACCATTAACAAAGCTCAAGGTCAATCATTAGAAAAATGTGGTATAGATCTTAATACTGATTGTTTTTCCCATGGACAATTGTACGTTGCATGTTCGAGGGTCGGTAAACCTGACAATCTATTTATATGCAGCGACAATTGGACAGCGAAGAATGTTGTATATTCGCAAGTTTTACGCAGTTAATTTGTATTGTATCTATCTATCTATCTATCTATATAAAAACGAGTTGTGTGTATGTATGTTTTTTGTTTGTAAAAAGAGTGTTTGCATATGATGTCATTATTAGTACATACGGCTTTGTATATGCAGAGACAATGGGAAAGCCAAGAATGTTGTATATTCGCAATTTTTACGTAGTTTAACTCCTGCAGAGGAAATGAATGCTTGCCTAAAAAATTCTAATTTATGGGCACACGTAAAAATATTAAAATTAACTACAAATATACGTGTCCGATTGCAAAACGATGACTCTGGTCAAACAGTAGACTCAAGTTCAGGACGTATACAACTACCTGCTGATTTCTGTAATTTAGTGACGTCCAAACATGAATTTATTGAAAAAGTATTTCCGAATATTCTAAAAAATTATAAAAATAATAAATGGCTAAGTGAAAGAGCGAATCTCGCACCCAAAAATATAGACGTCCACGAAATCAACAATATTGTTTTGACCAAGATTCAAGACCAGGCAGTCCTTTAAAAGTCAGTCGACACAGTTTTGGAACCAAATGAAGCGGTTAGTTATCCATCTGCATTTTTAAATTCCATAGATCCTTCAAGGTTTCCACCACACGTGCTACAACTAAAAATAGGCGTACCAATAATACTTTTAAGAAATATCAACCCACCAAAGCTTTGCAATGGCACGCGACTTGCCGTAAAAAAAAAACAATGAAAAACCTAATAGCTGCCACAATCGTGACAGGGCCTTATGAGGGTGAGGCTGTTCTTATTCCTCGCATTCCCATGATTCCAACGGATCTGCTTTTTCAATTTAAAAAATTGCAATTCCCAATTCGATTAGTATTTGCAATCACCATTAACAAAGCTCAAGGTCAATCATTAGAAAAATGTGGTATAGATCTTAATACTGATTGTTTTTGACATGGACAATTGTACGTTGCATGTTCGAGGGTCGGTAAACCTGACAATGTATTTATATGCAGCGACAATTGGACAGCGAAGAATGTTGTATATTCGCAAGTTTTACGCAGTTAATTTGTATTGTATCTATCTATCTATCTATCTATCTATATAAAAACGATTTGTGTGGATGCATGTTTGTTTGTTTGTGAAAAGAGCGTTTGCATATGACGTCATTATTAGTACATACGCCTTTGTATATGCACAGACAATGGGAAAGCCAAGAATGTTGTTTATTCACAATTTTTACGTAGTTTGAAACACATATATAAATCTATCTATATTCACAAGTGGGACACAGGGACACAACTACAATGGCGCATAACCAATATGGCGCGTAACGACTTACGCGCGCGGGGGGGCTTGGGGGGCGCGAAGCGCCCCACCAACGAGGTGTTGGAGTGGCGCGAAGCGCCACCCCAACAGCTAGTATATATATATATAATTGGAAACGTTGACGGGATATCTGTCGTAATAAAACACAATAAATAGAATGACATAAAACTATATATTATATATATTTATTCAATAGAAAAAATAAACTTTTATAACAATTTTTTTTGTAAGAAAACATAAAACTAAATATATATATTCAATAGAAAAAATAAACTTTTGTAACAATTTTTTAATAAAAACATATTATTAACATCAAACAATATTAATGTGACGGATGTGATTGTTTATTTTTACACAAATAATTAAATCTAGGCTCAATTTGAGTTAGTGCAGATCGTAATAAATTTTCAACGTTTATTAAAGTTGAACGGTATTTTGATTTTATGTAAGTTAATGTGGAAAAGGCTGATTCACATAAATATGTTTTATAAAATGGCAGTAATTTGTTCATTGCCATTTCCGATAGTAGGGGATAGTCTGATTTGATTTCTATCCAAAATTCACGCACAGGCACTTGAGAAAATCTGAGTCGCAAGGTAGTATCACTTGTTAATTTGGCAAATTCTTCTTGTGCTTTTAAGTTTAAAAAATTTATTTCTTCCATTTCAATAAAAATGGATTGCAAATCCATTGTTGTGTATCGATATCATTAGGAAAATACCTATGCATGTAAACTTCCATATCCTTCAAATGATTAACTATAACTTTTGTTATAGGAGTATCGTTTTTTGAAATATTGTTACTAATTATATACTCGTCAGTAAATGGAAACATTTCGAGCAATCCACTTTCCACTCTGTTCTTCCATATAAGAATTTTTTTTAACAAAGGCCTCAAGTTTATTTTTTAACATAAACATATTAACGCAGACTCCCTACATTGATAAATTCATATCATTGATTTTATCAAAAATATCTGCCAAATAGCATAGGTTGAGAAGCCGTAAATTATCGTGAAAATAATCGGCCAAATTACAATTTTGCTCTGTTAGAAATATATGAACTTCATCTTTTAAAGTTAATAATCGTTTCAAACTTCGACCTCTTGATAGCCACCTAACTTCATCATGTAGCAATAAGCTTGTATAATCTGAATCCATATCAATGCACAAATTTTTAAACAATCGACTATTAAATGCTCGACTTTTAACAAAGATAATGATTTTGAATGCATCAAAAAACACTGTCTAATTCTGGTGCAAGTTTTTTAACAACAAGTGCCTCTTGATGAATCATACAATGTGTAAATGTAATATGATCATTTCTAGTTTTAACAAATGCTGTAAAACCAAGATCTTGTCCGGTAATTGCTGCAGCACCGTCCGTGCACAAACCAACACAATTTTTCCAATTTAATCCTTCTTTTTCAAAAAAACACATTTACTTTTTTATATATATCTTTTCCACGAGTATGACCTTCCAGAGGACGACAAAACAGTATATCTTCATGAATGCTTCCCTCATAAATATATCTTACAAAAAGTAACAACTGTGCCATTTTTGAAATGTCTGTCGACTCGTCCAGTTGTATTGCAAACTTTGAGCTGTCTTTAAGCCTCATAAGAAGCTGTTGAAGTTTTTATCTTTTTCGTTTTTTTATTTTTATTTATATTTTTTTAGTTTTCTTTTTCTCCTTTATTTTTCAGTTTTTTCCTTTTTTTAGTTTTTTTTCTTTTTTAGTTCTTTTAGTTTTTACCTTTTTTAGTTTTTTTTAGTTTTTTTAGTTTTTTAGCTTTTTTTAGTTTTTTATTAGTTTTTAGTATATTTTATGGTTTTTTCCTTTTTTTAGTTTTTTTTTTAGTTTTTTGATCTTTTTTTAGTTTTTTTTTTTTAGTTTTTAAGCTTTTTTAGATTTTTTTATTTTGTTTTCTTTTTTTTTGTAGTTTTTACCTTCTTTAGATTTTTGCTTCTTTTATTTTTTTTTAGCTTTTTTAGTTTTTTTTCGTTTTTTCTTTTTAGTTTTTTTATAGTTTTTATCTTTTTTATTTTTATGTATTTTTATTCATATTTTTTTAGTTTTCTTTTTCTCTTTTATTTTTCAGTCTTTTCCTTTTTTTAGTTTTTTTCTTTTTTAGTTTTTAGTTTTTTTTAGTTTTTTACCTTTTTTTAGTTTTTTTAGTTTTTTTAGTTTTTTAGATTTTTTAGTTTTTTTATTAGTTTTTAGTTTTTTTGTAGTTTTTGCCTTTTTTTAGTTTTTTCAGTTTTTTTTAGTTTTTAGTTTTTTACCTTTTTTAGTTTTTTTTTTAGTTTTTTCTTTTTAGTTTTTTTTTTGTAGTTTTTACCTTTTTTAGTTTTTTTTCTTATTTTGTATTAGTGTGAAATAATTCAGACGTCATATGCGGACAAACATGACGTCACCTGATCCACAGATCCACACACAGACAACTTATTTTTATAAATATAGATATAATATCTCGAGGTAAAAACTGATCATCGACCATAACGATTGACACTTCGTCAATAGTTGGAGCATTGTGTCTACGCATATGTTGGCCAGTAGGTGTTTTTTCAGCGGAAATAATAATTTTATGCATATCAATAGGCATCAAATCGATTGCTGTTTTGAACAGACGCACTAAATTATTACTTTCGTGGAAAAGATGTTGCAATTGGGAAACGATAGTCCTTTCAACGTCGGGAGAAAAATCGCAACGTGCATTCAATTCATAATTTCTATCACTGATGGAATACCTTTGTGAAAATTTATGATTCTCGCCTGAAAATGGTAGAAGGGACCCTGCTCTATGATAAATTTGCCCTTTTACTTTGAAAGTAGGCATAAATTGATCTTGATTTTCTTTTTTGGCACCAAACGACTTCATTTGGAAACATGAGTTTTATTTTCGATTTTTCACCAAAAACACTTAGATTCAGACGTAGTTCCAGTAAACAAAGTCTTCAATGGTTCTGGTGGTGCAGCCAGTTGAGGAAGTTTAACTTTTCCTGAGGCGCAACAAATTCCCATTATTTCACCATTAAATTTCAAGGCCTTGCAATAGGGACACATTTTAGACATAGTCCCGATTTGAACACATCTACTCAAGCTATAATCATCGACTGGGCTGTATCTGAATGCCAGGCGAAAATTTTCAGGTTGCTCTTGTGATTCCTCGGTACGCTTTCTTTTGGTGATTTCTCTTTGAGACGCAAGCCTGTTTTCACGCTGTTGTTGGGTTTCCTTGGCACGCTTTCTTTTCATACTTTCTCTATTAGCCGCAAGTGTGTTTTCACGCTATTGTTGTGATTCATCGGCACGCTTTGTTTTCATACTGGAACTACGTCAGAATCTAAACGTTTTTTTGTTAAACATCAGAAATATAACTCATGTTTCCAAATGACGTCGTTTGGTGCCCGAATCGAAAACCAAGATCAATTTATGCCTACTTTCAAAGTAAAAGGGCAAATTTATCATAGAGCAGGGTCCCTTCTACCATTCTCAGGCGAGAATCATCAATTTTTACAACTGTGCTTCATCTGTGATAGAAATTCTGAATTGAATGCACGGTGCAAAATTTCTCCAAACGTTGAAAGGACTATAATTTCCTAAAAAACTAAAAAGAAAAAAGCTAAGAAAACTAAAAAAATTAAAAAAAGAAAAACCTAAAAAGAAAAAACAAAAAAAAGTAAAAAACAAAAAAGGCGAAGAACCAAAAAGAAAAAAAGCTACAAGAAACTAAAAAGTTGCAAAACTAAAAAAAAAGAAAAACTAAAAAAGAAAAACTAAAATAGAAACAATATCTATATATATATAAAAATAAGTTGTATATATGCATGTTTGTTTGCTTCTAGGTTTGCATATGACGTCATTATAAGCATATAAGGCTTTGTATATGGCGTCGTTATAAGATGACACTACAGACCGGGACACTGGGATACAGAGAATATAAATGACGACTTGGGCACTCAAAGAGAAATAATAGACCGGGACAGCGGGACACAAATGAGGACCAGGAAACCGGGACACAGGGAATATAAATGAAAACCGGGACACTCAAAGAGAAATCACAGACTTTGACACCGGGACACAAATAACGACTGGGACACAGGGACACAACTGCAACAAGGACTAGGGGGCATAGGGGAGATATATAAATGACGATGGGGACACAGGGAATATTCGATTAGCAATCACCATCAACAAAGCTAAAGGGCAATCATTAGAATAATGAGGTATAGATGTGAATACGGATTGTTATTCCCATGGACAATTATTTGTTTCATGTTCAAGAGTCGGTAAACCCAAAAATCTATTTATGTGCACAGACAACGGGACAGCGATTAATGTTGTACATTCGCAAGTTTTACGAAGTTAAAAACATATATATATATATATACTAGCTGTTGGGGTGGCGCTTCGCGCCACCCCAACACCTAGTTGGTGGGGGCGCTTCGCGCCCCCCCAAGCCCCCCCGCGCGCGTAAGTCATTACGCGCCATAATAGTTACGCGCCATTGTAGTTGTGTCCCTATGTCCCACCTGTGAATATAGATATATATATATATATATATATGGTTTTAACTACGTAAAACTTGCGAATATACAACATTCTTTGCTGTCCCATTGTCTTTGCATATAAATAGATTGTCAGGTTATCCCCCTGTTTCCCCCGGTGTCCCCGTTGTAGTTGTGTCCCTGTGTCCCGGTCGTCATTTATATTCCCTGTGTCCCGGGTCCCGGTCATCATTTGTATCCCGGTGTCCCGGTCTGTATATACATTCGTTTTTTAGTTTTGTTTTTCTCCTTTATTTTTTTCCTTTTTTTTTCTTTTTTAGCTTATTTAGATTTTTAGATTTTTTAGTTTTTTTTATTAGTTTTTAGTTTTTATTTCTTTTTAGTTTTTTTGTCCCGGTCGTCATTTATATCCCCCTGTTTCCCCCGGTGTCCCCGTTGTAGTTGTGTCCCTGTGTCCCGGTCGTTATTTATATTCCCTGTGTCCCGGTCGTCATTTGTATCCCGGTGTACCGGTCTGTATATACATTCGTTTTTTAGTTTTGTTTTTCTCCTTTATTTTTTTCCTTTTTTTTTCTTTTTTAGTTTATTTAGATTTTTAGATTTTTTAGTTTTTTTATTAGTTTTTAGTTTTTTTTTCTTTTTAGTTTTTTTGTAGTTTTTACCTTCTTTTTAGTTTTGTTAATTTTTTTTTTTACTTGTGTCCTGGTCGTCATTTATACTCCCTGTGTCCCGGTGCTTTGTTGATTGCTAATCGAACATTCCTTTTGTCCTGGTCGCTTTCTCTTTGAGTGTCGTCATTTATTTTTTTCTTTTTTAGTTCTTTTAGTTTTTACCTTTTTTAGTTTTTTTTTAGTTTTTAGTTTTTTTAGTTTTTTACCTTTTTTAGTTTTTTTAGTTTTTTAGCTTTTTTATTTTTTTTATTAGTTTTTAGTTTTTTTGTAGTTTTTGCCTTTTTTTTTAGTTTTTTGTCCTGGTCGCTTTCTCTTTGAGTGTCGTCATTTATTAGTTTTTTCCTTTTTTTTTTTAGTTTTTTATTGGTTTTTACCTTTATTTTAGCTTATTTTTCAGTTTTTTTCCTTTTTTTTAGTTTTTTTTTTATTTTTTATTTTTTTTAGTTTTTTACCTTTTTTTAGTTTTTTTAGTTTTTTTAGTTTTTTAGCTTTTTTACTTTTTTTATTAGTTTTTAGTTTTTTTTGTAGTTTTTGCCTTTTTTTAGTTTTTTCAGTTTTTTTTTAGTTTTTTATTGGTTTTTACCTTTATAGTTTTTTTAGTTTTTTAGCTTTTTTATTTTTTTTTATTAGTTTTTAGTTTTTTTTGTAGTTTTTGCCTTTTTTTAGTTTTTTCAGTTTTGACGTCACCTAATCCAGTTTTTTCAGGTGACGTCACCTGACACATCCATCCACACATCCATCCACACATCCACAGACAGACAACTTATTTTTATATATATAGATATATATATATATATATATATATATATATATATATATATATATATATACTAGCTGTTGGGGTGGCGCTTCGCGCCACCCCAACACCTAGTTGGTGGGGGCGCTTCGCGCCCCCCCCCAAGCCCCCCCGCGCGCGTAAGTCGTTACGCGCCATAATAGTTACGCGCCATTGTAGTTGTGTCCCTATGTCCCACCTGTGAATATAGATAGATATATATATATATATATATATATATATATATATATATATATATATATATATATATATATATATATATATATATATATATATATATATATATATATATATATATATATATATATATATATATATATATATATGGTTTTAACTACGTAAAACTTGCGAATATACAACATTCTTTGCTGTCCCATTGTCTTTGCATATAAATAGATTGTCAGGTTTACCGACTCTTGAACATGCAACATATAATGGTCCATGGGAAAACAATCTGTATTCAGATCTATACCTCATGATTCTAATGATTGCCCTTGAGCTTTGTTGATGGTGATTGCTAATCGACCATTCCCTGTCCCGGTGTCCCGGTCGTCATTTACATCCCCCTGTTTCCCCCGGTGTCCCCGTTGTAGTTGTGTCCCTGTGTCCCGGTCGTCATTTATATTCCCTGTGTCCCGGTCGTCATTTGTATCCCGGTGTCCCGGTCTGTATATACATTCGTTTTTTAGTTTTGTTTTTCTCCTTTATTTTTTTCCTTTTTTTTCTTTTTTAGCTTATTTAGATTTTTAGATTTTTTAGTTTTTTTATTAGTTTTTAGTTTTTTTTTCTTTTTAGTTTTTTTGTCCCGGTTGTCATTTATATCCCCCTGTTTCCCCCGGTGTCCCCGTTGTAGTTGTGTCCCTGTGTCCCGGTCGTCATTTATATTCCCTGTGTCCCGGTCGTCATTTGTATCCCGGTGTACCGGTCTGTATATACATTCGTTTTTTAGTTTTGTTTTTCTCCTTTATTTTTTTCCTTTTTTTTTCTTTTTTAGTTTATTTAGATTTTTAGATTTTTTAGTTTTTTTATTAGTTTTTAGTTTTTTTTTTCTTTTTAGTTTTTTTGTAGTTTTTACCTTCTTTTTAGTTTTGTTAATTTTTTTTTTACTTATGTCCTGGTCGTCATTTATACTCCCTGTGTCCCGGTGCTTTGTTGATTGCTAATCGAACATTCCTTTTGTCCTGGTCGCTTTCTCTTTGAGTGTCGTCATTTATTTTAGCTTATTTTTCAGTTTTTTCCTTTTTTTTAGTTTTTTTTTATTTTTTATTGTTTTTAGTTTTTTACCTTTTTTTAGTTTTTTTAGTTTTTTTAGTTTTTTAGCTTTTTTACTTTTTTTATTAGTTTTTAGTTTTTTTTGTAGTTTTTGCCTTTTTTTAGTTTTTTCAGTTTTTTTTTTAGTTTTTTATTGGTTTTTACCTTTATTTTGGCTTATTTTTCAGTTTTTTCCTTTTTTTTTAGTTTTTTTTAGTTTTTAGTTTTTTTAGTTTTTTACCTTTTTTAGTTTTTTTAGTTTTTTAGTTTTTTAGCTTTTTTATTTTTTTTATTAGTTTTTAGTTTTTTTTGTAGTTTTTGCTTTTTTTTAGTTTTTTTAGTTTTTTAGCTTTTTTATTAGTTTTTAGTTTTTTTTGTAGTTTTTGCCTTTTTTTAGTTTTTTAGTTTTTTAGCTTTTTTATTTTTTTTATTAGTTTTTAGTTTTTTTTTGTAGTTTTTGCCTTTTTTTAGTTTTTTCAGTTTTGACGTCACCTGATCCAGTTTTTTCAGGTGACGTCACCTGACACATCCATCCATCCACAGACAGACAACTTATTTTTATATATATAGAAGATATAATATATATATATATATATATATATATATATATATATATATATATATATATATATATACCACCTGTGAATATAGATATATATATATATATATGGTTTTAACTACGTAAAACTTGCGAATATACAACATTCTTTGCTGTCCCATTGTCTTTGCATATAAATAGATTGTCAGGTTTACCGACTCTTGAACATGCAACATATAATGGTCCATGGGAAAACAATCTGTATTCAGATCTATACCTCATGATTCTAATGATTGCCCTTGAGCTTTGTTGATGGTGATTGCTAATCGACCATTCCCTGTCCCGGTGTCCCGGTCGTCATTTACATCCCCCTGTTTCCCCCGGTGTCCCCGTTGTAGTTGTGTCCCTGTGTCCCGGTCGTCATTTATATTCCCTGTGTCCCGGGTCCCGGTCATCATTTGTATCCCGGTGTCCCGGTCTGTATATACATTCGTTTTTTAGTTTTGTTTTTCTCCTTTATTTTTTTCCTTTTTTTTTCTTTTTTAGCTTATTTAGATTTTTAGATTTTATACTCCCTGTGTCCCGGTGCTTTGTTGATTGCTAATCGAACATTCCTTTTGTCCTGGTCGCTTTCTCTTTGAGTGTCGTCATTTATTTTTTTCTTTTTTAGTTCTTTTAGTTTTTACCTTTTTTAGTTTTTTTTTAGTTTTTAGTTTTTTTAGTTTTTTACCTTTTTTTAGTTTTTTTAGTTTTTTTAGTTTTTTAGCTTTTTTATTTTTTTTATTAGTTTTTAGTTTTTTTGTAGTTTTTGCCTTTTTTTTAGTTTTTTTAGTTTTTTAGCTTTTTTATTAGTTTTTAGTTTTTTTTGTAGTTTTTGCCTTTTTTTAGTTTTTTTAGTTTTTTAGCTTTTTTATTTTTTTATTAGTTTTTAGTTTTTTTTGTAGTTTTTGCCTTTTTTTAGTTTTTTCAGTTTTGACGTCACCTGATCCAGTTTTTTCAGGTGAAGTCACCTGATCCACGATCCACAGATCCACAGACAACTTATTTTTATATATATAGATAGTTTTTTTTTTTTTTACTTATGTCCTGGTCGTCATTTATACTCCCTGTGTCCCGGTGCTTTGTTGATTGCTAATCGAACATTCCTTTTGTCCTGGTCGCTTTCTCTTTGAGTGTCGTCATTTATTAGTTTTTTCCTTTCTTTTTTAGTTTTTTATTGGTTTTTACCTTTATTTTAGCTTATTTTTCAATTTTTTCCTTTTTTTTAGTTTTTTTTGCCTTTTTTTAGTTTTTTCAGTTTTTTTTTTAGTTTTTTATTGGTTTTTACCTTTATAGTTTTTTTAGTTTTTTAGCTTTTTTATTTTTTTTATTAGTTTTTAGTTTTTTTTGTAGTTTTTGCCTTTTTTTAGTTTTTTCAGTTTTGACGTCACCTGATCCAGTTTTTTCAGGTGACGTCACCTGACACATCCATCCATCCATCCATCCACAGACAACTTATTTTTATACTAGCTGTTGGGGTGGCGCTTCGCGCCACCCCAACACCTAGTTGGTGGGGGCGCTTCGCGCCCCCCCCAAGCCCCCCCGCGCGCGTAAGTCGTTACGCGCCATAATAGTTACGCGCCATTGTAGTTGTGTCCCTATGTCCCACCTGTGAATATAGATATATATATATATATATATGGTTTTAACTACGTAAAACTTGCGAATATACAACATTCTTTGCTGTCCCATTGTCTTTGCATATAAATAGATTGTCAGGTTTACCGACTCTTGAACATGCAACATATAATGGTCCATGGGAAAACAATCTGTATTCAGATCTATACCTCATGATTCTAATGATTGCCCTTGAGCTTTGTTGATGGTGATTGCTAATCGACCATTCCCTGTCCCGGTGTCCCGGTCGTCATTTACATCCCCCTGTTTCCCCCGGTGTCCCCGTTGTAGTTGTGTCCCTGTGTCCCGGTCGTCATTTATATTCCCTGTGTCCCGGGTCCCGGTCATCATTTGTATCCCGGTGTCCCGGTCTGTATATACATTCGTTTTTTAGTTTTGTTTTTCTCCTTTATTTTTTTCCTTTTTTTTTCTTTTTTAGCTTATTTAGATTTTTAGATTTTTTAGTTTTTTTTATTAGTTTTTAGTTTTTATTTCTTTTTAGTTTTTTTGTCCCGGTCGTCATTTATATCCCCCTGTTTCCCCCGGTGTCCCCGTTGTAGTTGTGTCCCTGTGTCCCGGTCGTTATTTATATTCCCTGTGTCCCGGTCGTCATTTGTATCCCGGTGTACATGTCCTGGTCGCTTTCTCTTTGAGTGTCGTCATTTATTAGTTTTTTCCTTTTTTTTTTAGTTTTTTATTGGTTTTTACCTTTATTTTAGCTTATTTTTCAGTTTTTTCCTTTTTTTTAGTTTTTTTTATTTTTTATTTTTTTATTTTTTATTTTTTTTAGTTTTTTTACCTTTTTTTAGTTTTTTTAGTTTTTTTAGTTTTTTAGCTTTTTTACTTTTTTTATTAGTTTTTAGTTTTTTTTTTGTAGTTTTTGCCTTTTTTTTAGTTTTTTCACTTTTTTTTTTAGTTTTTTATTGGTTTTTTACCTTTATAGTTTTTTTAGTTTTTTAGCTTTTTTATTTTTTTTATTAGTTTTTAGTTTTTTTTTGTAGTTTTTGCCTTTTTTTAGTTTTTTTCAGTTTTGACGTCACCTAATCCAGTTTTTTCAGGTGACGTCACCTGACACATCCATCCATCCATCCACAGACAGACAACTTATTTTTATATATATAGATATATATATATATATATATATATATATATATATATAAATATATATATATATATATATATATATATATATATATATATATATATATATATATATACTAGCTGTTGGGGTGGCGCTTCGCGCCACCCCAACACCTAGTTGGTGGGGGCGCTTCGCGCCCCCCCCAAGCCCCCCCGCGCGCGTAAGTCGTTACGCGCCATAATAGTTACGCGCCATTGTAGTTGTGTCCCTATGTCCCACCTGTGAATATAGATATATATATATATATATATGGTTTTAACTACGTAAAACTTGCGAATATACAACATTCTTTGCTGTCCCATTGTCTTTGCATATAAATAGATCCCCGTTGTAGTTGTGTCCCTGTGTCCCGGTCGTCATTTATATTCCCTGTGTCCCGGTCGTCATTTGTATCCCGGTGTCCCGGTCTGTATATACATTCGTTTTTTAGTTTTGTTTTTCTCCTTTATTTTTTTCCTTTTTTTTTCTTTTTTAGCTTATTTAGATTTTTAGATTTTTAGTTTTTTTATTAGTTTTTAGTTTTTTTTTCTTTTTAGTTTTTTTGTCCCGGTAGTCATTTATATCCCCCTGTTTCCCCCGGTGTCCCCGTTGTAGTTGTGTCCCTGTGTCCCGGTCGTCATTTATATTCCCTGTGTCCCGGTCGTCATTTGTATCCCGGTGTACCGGTCTGTATATACATTCGTTTTTTAGTTTTGTTTTTCTCCTTTATTTTTTTCCTTTTTTTTTCTTTTTTAGTTTATTTAGATTTTTAGATTTTTTAGTTTTTTTATTAGTTTTTAGTTTTTTTGCTTTTTAGTTTTTTTGTAGTTTTTACCTTCTTTTTAGTTTTGTTAAATTTTTTTTTTTACTTATGTCCTGGTCGTCATTTATACTCCCTGTGTCCCGGTGCTTTGTTGATTGCTAATCGAACATT
>NW_027063772.1:0-30895 GCF_032884065.1 Artemia franciscana
AATGGTAAGGAATGTGATTAAAGGCTCTTTTCCTATGTCAAAAGTTTTAGTTTTCGAGGGTAATAGCTACGTATGTTGAAAAAATGAAGATATTAGACTATTTTATGATTGCAAATGTTAAAGAATGTGATTAAAGGCTCTTCTCCTATTTCAAAAGTTTTAGTTTTCGAGGGTAATAGCTTTGTCTGTGGAAAAAATGAGTATAATAGACTATTTTATGATTGCAAATGGTAAAGAATGTGATTAAAGGCTCTTTTCCTATTTCAAAAGTTTTAGTTTTCGAGGGTAATAGCTCTGTCTGTGGAAAAAATGAAGATATTAGACTATTTTATGATTGCACATGGTAAAGAATGTGATTAAAGGCTCTTTTCCTATGTCAAAAGTTTTAGGTTTCGAGGGTAATAGCTACGTATGTTGAAAAAATGAAGATATTAGACTATTTTATGATTGCAAATGGTAAAGAATGTGATTAAAGGCTCTTTTCCTATTTCAAAAGAATTAGTTTCCTTTTTCAAAAGTTTTAGTTTTCGAGGGTAATAGCTACGTATGTTGAAAAAATGAAGATATTAGACAATTTTATGATTGCACATGGTAAAGAATGTGATTAAAGGCTCTTATCCTATTTCAAAAGTTTTAGTTTTCGAGGGTAATAGCTACGTATGTTGAAAAAATGAAGATATTAGACTATTTATGATTGCACATGGTAAAGAATGTGATTAAAGGCTCTTTTCCTATTTCAAAAGTTTTAGTTTTCGAGGGTAATAGCTACGTATGTTGAAAAAATGAAGATATTAGACTATTTTATGATTGCACATGGTAAAGAATGTGATTAAAGGCTCTTTTCCTATTTCAAAAGTTTTAGTTTTCGAGGGTAATAGCTACGTATGTTGAAAAAATGAAGATATTAGACTATTTTATGATTGCAAATGGTAAAGAATGTGATTAAAGGCTCTTTTCCTATTTCAAAAGTTTTAGTTTTCGAGGGTAATAGCTACGTATGTTGAAAAAATGAAGATATTAGACTATTTTATGATTGCAAATGGTAAAGAATGTGATTAAAGGCTCTTTTCCTATGTCAAAAGTTTTAGTTTTCGAGGGTAATAGCTACGTATGTTGAAAAAATGAAGATATTAGACTATTTTATGATTGCAAATGGTAAAGAATGTGATTAAAGGCTCTTTTCCTATTTCAAAAGTTTTAGTTTTCGAGGGTAATAGCTTTGTCTGTGGAAAAAATGAAGATATTAGACTATTTTATGATTGCAAATGGTAAAGAATGTGATTAAAGGCTCTTTTCCTATTTCAAAAGTTTTAGTTTTCGAGGGTAATAGCTATTGTCTGTGGAAAAAATGAAGATATTAGACTATTTTATGATTGCAAATGGTAAAGAATGTGATTAAAGGCTCTTTTCCTATTTCAAAAGCTTTTAGTTTTCGAGGGTAATAGCTACGTATGTTGAAAAAATGAAGATATTAGACTATTTTATGATTGCAAATGGTAAAGAATGTGATTAAAGGCTCTTTTCCTATGTCAAAAGTTTTAGTTTTCGAGGGTAATAGCTACGTATGTTGAAAAAATGAAGATATTAGACAATTTTATGATTGCACATGGTAAAGAATGTGATTAAAGGCTCTTTTCCTATTTCAAAAGTTTTAGTTTTCGAGGGTAATAGCTACGTATGTTGAAAAAATGAAGATATTAGACAATTTTATGATTGCACATGGTAAAGAATGTGATTAAAGGCTCTTTTCCTATTTCAAAAGTTTTAGTTTTCGAGGGTAATAGCTACGTATGTTGAAAAAATGAAGATATTAGACAATTTATGATTGCACATGGTAAAGAATGTGATTAAAGGCTCTTTTCCTATTTCAAAAGTTTTAGTTTTCGAGGGTAATAGCTACGTATGTTGAAAAAATGAAGATATTAGACTATTTTATGATTGCACATGGTAAAGAATGTGATTAAAGGCTCTTTTCCTATTTCAAAAGTTTTAGTTTTCGAGGGTAATAGCTACGTATGTTGAAAAAATGAAGATATTAGACTATTTTATGATTGCACATGGTAAAGAATGTGATTAAAGGCTCTTTTCCTATTCAAAAGTTTTAGTTTTCGAGGGTAATAGCTACGTATGTTGAAAAAATGAAGATATTAGACTATTTTATGATTGAAAATGGTAAAGAATGTGATTAAAGGCTCTTTTCCTATTTCAAAAGTTTTAGTTTTCGAGGGTAATAGCTACGTATGTTGAAAAAATGAAGATATTAGACTATTTTATGATTGCAAATGGTAAAGAATGTGATTAAAGGCTCTTTTCCTATTTCAAAAGTTTTAGTTTTCGAGGGTAATAGCTACGTATGTTGAAAAAATGAAGATATTAGACTATTTTATGATTGCAAATGGTAAAGAATGTGATTAAAGGCTCTTTTCCTATTTCAAAAGTTTTAGTTTTCGAGGGTAATAGCTACGTTGTTGAAAAAATGAAGATATTAGACTATTTTATGATTGCAAATGGTAAAGAATGTGATTAAAGGCTCTTTTCCTATTTCAAAAGTTTTAGTTTTTGAGGGTAATAGCTACGTATGTTGAAGAAATGAAGATAAGAGACTATTTTATGATTGCAAATGGTAAAGAATGTGATTAAAGGCTCTTTTCCTATGTCAAAAGTTTTAGTTTTTGAGGGTAATAGCTACGTATGTTGAAAAAATGAAGATATTAGACTATTTTATTATTGCAAATGGTAAAGAATGTGATTAAAGGCTCTTTTCCTATGTCAAAAGTTTTAGTTTTCGAGGGTAATAGCTTTGTCTGTGGAAAAAATGAAGATATTAGACAATTTTATGATTGCACATGGTAAAGAATGTGATTAAAGGCTCTTTTCCTATTTCAAAACTTTTAGTTTTCGAGGGTAATAGCTACGTATGTTGAAAAAATGAAGATATTAGACTATTTTATGATTGCAAATGGTAAAGAATGTGATTAAAGGCTCTTTTCCTATGTCAAAAGTTTTAGTTTTCGAGGGTAATAGCTACGTATGTTGAAAAAATGAAGATATTAGACAATTTTATGATTGCACATGGTAAAGAATGTGATTAAAGGCTCTTTTCCTATTTCAAAAGTTTTAGTTTTCGAGGGTAATAGCTACGTATGTTGAAAAAATGAAGATATTAGACTATTTTATGATTGCACATGGTAAAGAATGTGATTAAAGGCTCTTTTCCTATTTCAAAAGTTTTAGTTTTCGAGGGTAATAGCTACGTATGTTGAAAAAATGAAGATATTAGACTATTTTATGATTGCACATGGTAAAGAATGTGATTAAAGGCTCTTTTCCTATGTCAAAAGTTTTAGTTTTCGAGGGTAATAGCTACGTATGTTGAAAAAATGAAGATATTAGACTATTTTATGATTGCACATGGTAAAGAATGTGATTAAAGGCTCTTTTCCTATTTCAAAAGTTTTAGTTTTAGAGGGTAATAGCTACGTATGTTGAAAAAATGAAGATATTAGACTATTTTATGATTGCAATGGTAAAGAATGTGATTAAAGGCTCTTTTCCTATTTCAAAAGTTTTAGTTTTCGAGGGTAATAGCTACGTATGTTGAAAAAATGAAGATATTAGACAATTTTATGATTGCACATGGTAAAGAATGTGATTAAAGGCTCTTTTCCTATTTCAAAAGTTTTAGTTTTAGAGGGTAATAGCTACGTATGTTGAAAAAATGAAGATATTAGACTATTTTATGATTGCACATGGTAAAGAATGTGATTAAAGGCTCTTTTCCTATTTCAAAAGTTTTAGTTTTCGAGGGTAATAGCTACGTATGTTGAAAAAATGAAGATATTAGACAATTTTATGATTGCACATGGTAAAGAATGTGATTAAAGGCTCTTTTCCTATGTCAAAAGTTTTAGTTTTCGAGGGTAATAGCTACGTATGTTGAAAAAATGAAGATATTAGACTATTTTATGATTGCAAATGGTAAAGAATGTGATTAAAGGCTCTTTTCCTATGTCAAAAGTTTTAGTTTTCGAGGGTAATAGCTACGTATGTTGAAAAAATGAAGATATTAGACTATTTTATGATTGCAAATGGTAAAGAATGTGATTAAAGGCTCTTTTCCTATTTCAAAAGTTTTAGTTTTCGAGGGTAATAGCTTTGTCTGTGGAAAAAATGAAGATATTAGACTATTTTATGATTGCAAATGGTAAAGAATGTGATTAAAGGCTCTTTTCCTATTTCAAAAGTTTTAGTTTTCGAGGGTAATAGCTATGTCTGTGGAAAAAATGAAGATATTAGACTATTTTATGATTGCAATGGTAAAGAATGTGATTAAAGGCTCTTTTCCTATTTCAAAAGTTTTAGTTTTCGAGGGTAATAGCTACGTATGTTGAAAAAATGAAGATATTAGACTATTTTATGATTGCAAATGGTAAAGAATGTGATTAAAGGCTCTTTTCCTATTTCAAAAGTTTTAGTTTTCGAGGGTAATAGCTACGTATGTTGAAAAAATGAAGATATTAGACTATTTTATGATTGCAAATGGTAAAGAATGTGATTAAAGGCTCTTTTCCTATTTCAAAAGTTTTAGTTTTCGAGGGTAATAGCTTTGTCTGTGGAAAAAATGAAGATATTAGACAATTTTATGATTGCACATGGTAAAGAATGTGATTAAAGGCTCTTTTCCTATTTCAAAAGTTTTAGTTTTCGAGGGTAATAGCTACGTATGTTGAAAAAATGAAGATATTAGACTATTTTATGATTGCAAATGGTAAAGAATGTGATTAAAGGCTCTTTTCCTATGTCAAAAGTTTTAGTTTTCGAGGGTAATAGCTACGTATGTTGAAAAAATGAAGATATTAGACAATTTTATGATTGCACATGGTAAAGAATGTGATTAAAGGCTCTTTTCCTATTTCAAAAGTTTTAGTTTTCGAGGGTAATAGCTACGTATGTTGAAAAAATGAAGATATTAGACTATTTTGATTGCACATGGTAAAGAATGTGATTAAAGGCTCTTTTCCTATTTCAAAAGTTTTAGTTTTCGAGGGTAATAGCTACGTATGTTGAAAAAATGAAGATATTAGACTATTTTATGATTGCACATGGTAAAGAATGTGATTAAAGGCTCTTTTCCTATTTCAAAAGTTTTAGTTTTCGAGGGTAATAGCTACGTATGTTGAAAAAATGAAGATATTAGACTATTTTATGATTGCAAATGGTAAAGAATGTGATTAAAGGCTCTTTTCCTATTTCAAAAGTTTTAGTTTTCGAGGGTAATAGCTACGTATGTTGAAAAAATGAAGATATTAGACTATTTTATGATTGCACATGGTAAAGAATGTGATTAAAGGCTCTTTTCCTATTTCAAAAGTTTTAGTTTTCGAGGGTAATAGCTACGTATGTTGAAAAAATGAAGATATTAGACTATTTTATGATTGCAAATGGTAAAGAATGTGATTAAAGGCTCTTTTCCTATTTCAAAAGTTTTAGTTTTCGAGGGTAATAGCTACGTATGTTGAAAAAATGAAGATATTAGACTATTTTATGATTGCAAATGGTAAAGAATGTGATTAAAGGCTCTTTTCCTATTTCAAAAGTTTTAGTTTTCGAGGGTAATAGCTACGTATGTTGAAAAAATGAAGATATTAGACTATTTTATGATTGCACATGGTAAAGAATGTGATTAAAGGCTCTTTTCCTATTTCAAAAGTTTTAGTTTTCGAGGGTAATAGCTACGTATGTTGAAAAAATGAAGATATTAGACTATTTTATGATTGCAAATGGTAAAGAATGTGATTAAAGGCTCTTTTCCTATGTCAAAAGTTTTAGTTTTCGAGGGTAATAGCTACGTATGTTGAAAAAATGAAGATATTAGACTATTTTATGATTGCACATGGTAAAGAATGTGATTAAAGGCTCTTTTCCTATTTCAAAAGTTTTAGTTTTCGAGGGTAATAGCTACGTATGTTGAAAAAATGAAGATATTAGACTATTTTATGATTGCACATGGTAAAGAATGTGATTAAAGGCTCTTTTCCTATTTCAAAAGTTTTAGTTTTCGAGGGTAATAGCTACGTATGTTGAAAAAATGAAGATATTAGACTATTTTATGATTGCACATGGTAAAGAATGTGATTAAAGGCTCTTTTCCTATGTCAAAAGTTTTAGTTTTCGAGGGTAATAGCTACGTATGTTGAAAAAATGAAGATATTAGACTATTTTATGATTGCACATGGTAAAGAATGTGATTAAAGGCTCTTTTCCTATTTCAAAAGTTTTAGTTTTCGAGGGTAATAGCTACGTATGTTGAAAAAATGAAGATATTAGACTATTTTATGATTGCACATGGTAAAGAATGTGATTAAAGGCTCTTTTCCTATGTCAAAAGTTTTAGTTTTCGAGGGTAATAGCTACGTATGTTGAAAAAATGAAGATATTAGACTATTTTATGATTGCACATGGTAAAGAATGTGATTAAAGGCTCTTTTCCTATTTCAAAAGTTTTAGTTTTCGAGGGTAATAGCTACGTATGTTGAAAAAATGAAGATATTAGACAATTTTATGATTGCACATGGTAAAGAATGTGATTAAAGGCTCTTTTCCTATTTCAAAAGTTTTAGTTTTCGAGGGTAATAGCTACGTATGTTGAAAAAATGAAGATATTAGACTATTTTATGATTGCACATGGTAAAGAATGTGATTAAAGGCTCTTTTCCTATGTCAAAAGTTTTAGTTTTCGAGGGTAATAGCTACGTATGTTGAAAAAATGAAGATATTAGACTTTTTATGATTGCCAAATGGTAAAGAATGTGATTAAAGGCTCTTTTCCTATTTCAAAAGTTTTAGTTTTCGAGGGTAATAGCTACGTATGTTGAAAAAATGAAGATATTAGACTATTTTATGATTGCAATGGTAAAGAATGTGATTAAAGGCTCTTTTCCTATTTCAAAAGTTTTAGTTTTCGAGGGTAATAGCTACGTCTGTGGAAAAAATGAAGATATTAGACTATTTTATGATTGCACATGGTAAAGAATGTGATTAAAGGCTCTTTTCCTATGTCAAAAGTTTTAGTTTTCGAGGGTAATAGCTACGTATGTTGAAAAAATGAAGATATTAGACTATTTTATGATTGCAAATGGTAAAGAATGTGATTAAAGGTCTTTTCCTATTTCGCTATTTCAAAAGTTTTAGTTTTAGAGGGTAATAGCTACGTATGTTGAAAAAATGAAGATATTAGACTATTTTATGATTGCACATGGTAAAGAATGTGATTAAAGGCTCTTTTCCTATTTCAAAAGTTTTAGTTTTCGAGGGTAATAGCTACGTATGTTGAAAAAATGAAGATATTAGACAATTTTATGATTGCACATGGTAAAGAATGTGATTAAAGGCTCTTTTCCTATTTCAAAAGTTTTAGTTTTCGAGGGTAATAGCTACGTATGTTGAAAAAATGAAGATATTAGACAATTTTATGATTGCACATGGTAAAGAATGTGATTAAAGGCTCTTTTCCTATTTCAAAAGTTTTAGTTTTCGAGGGTAATAGCTACGTATGTTGAAAAAATGAAGATATTAGACAATTTTATGATTGCACATGGTAAAGAATGTGATTAAAGGCTCTTTTCCTATTTCAAAAGTTTTAGTTTTCGAGGGTAATAGCTACGTATGTTGAAAAAATGAAGATATTAGACTATTTTATGATTGCACATGGTAAAGAATGTGATTAAAGGCTCTTTTCCTATTTCAAAAGTTTTAGTTTTCGAGGGTAATAGCTACGTATGTTGAAAAAATGAAGATATTAGACTATTTTATGATTGCACATGGTAAAGAATGTGATTAAAGGCTCTTTTCCTATTTCAAAAGTTTTAGTTTTCGAGGGTAATAGCTACGTATGTTGAAAAAATGAAGATATTAGACTATTTTATGATTGCACATGGTAAAGAATGTGATTAAAGGCTCTTTTCCTATTTCAAAAGTTTTAGTTTTCGAGGGTAATAGCTACGTATGTTGAAAAAATGAAGATATTAGACTATTTTATGATTGCAAATGGTAAAGAATGTGATTAAAGGCTCTTTTCCTATTTCAAAAGTTTTAGTTTTCGAGGGTAATAGCTACGTATGTTGAAAAAATGAAGATATTAGACTATTTTATGATTGCAAATGGTAAAGAATGTGATTAAAGGCTCTTTTCCTATGTCAAAAGTTTTAGTTTTTGAGGGTAATAGCTACGTATGTTGAAAAAATGAAGATATTAGACTATTTTATGATTGCAAATGGTAAAGAATGTGATTAAAGGCTCTTTTCCTATGTCAAAAGTTTTAGTTTTCGAGGGTAATAGCTTTGTCTGTGGAAAAAATGAAGATATTAGACAATTTTATGATTGCACATGGTAAAGAATGTGATTAAAGGCTCTTTTCCTATTTCAAAAGTTTTAGTTTTCGAGGGTAATAGCTACGTATGTTGAAAAAATGAAGATATTAGACTATTTTATGATTGCAAATGGTAAAGAATGTGATTAAAGGCTCTTTTCCTATGTCAAAAGTTTTAGTTTTCGAGGGTAATAGCTACATATGTTGAAAAACTGAAGATATTAGACTATTTTATGATTGCACATGGTAAAGAATGTGATTAAAGGCTCTTTTCCTATTTCAAAAGTTTTAGTTTTCGAGGGTAATAGCTACGTATGTTGAAAAAATGAAGATATTAGACTATTTTATGATTGCACATGGTAAAGAATGTGATTAAAGGCTCTTTTCCTATTTCAAAAGTTTTAGTTTTCGAGGGTAATAGCTACGTATGTTGAAAAAATGAAGATATTAGACAATTTTATGATTGCACATGGTAAAGAATGTGATTAAAGGCTCTTTTCCTATGTCAAAAGTTTTAGTTTTCGAGGGTAATAGCTACGTATGTTGAAAAAATGAAGATATTAGACTATTTTATGATTGCACATGGTAAAGAATGTGATTAAAGGCTCTTTTCCTATTTCAAAAGTTTTAGTTTTCGAGGGTAATAGCTACGTATGTTGAAAAAATGAAGATATTAGACTATTTTATGATTGCAAATGGTAAAGAATGTGATTAAAGGCTCTTTTCCTATGTGAAAAGTTTTAGTTTTCGAGGGTAATAGCTACGTATGTTGAAAAAATGAAGATATTAGACATTTTATGATTGCACATGGTAAAGAATGTGATTAAAGGCTCTTTTCCTATTTCAAAAGTTTTAGTTTTCGAGGGTAATAGCTACGTATGTTGAAAAAATGAAGATATTAGACAATTTTATGATTGCACATGGTAAAGAATGTGATTAAAGGCTCTTTTCCTATTTCAAAAGTTTTAGTTTTAGAGGGTAATAGCTACGTATGTTGAAAAAATGAAGATATTAGACTATTTTATGATTGCACATGGTAAAGAATGTGATTAAAGGCTCTTTTCCTATTTCAAAAGTTTTAGTTTTCGAGGGTAATAGCTACGTATGTTGAAAAAATGAAGATATTAGACAATTTTATGATTGCACATGGTAAAGAATGTGATTAAAGGCTCTTTTCCTATTTCAAAAGTTTTAGTTTTTGAGGGTAATAGCTACGTATGTTGAAAAAATGAAGATATTAGACTATTTTATTATTGCAAATGGTAAAGAATGTGATTAAAGGCTCTTTTCCTATGTCAAAAGTTTTAGTTTTCGAGGGTAATAGCTTTGTCTGTGGAAAAAAGAAGATATTAGACAATTTTATGATTGCACATGGTAAAGAATGTGATTAAAGGCTCTTTTCCTATTTCAAAACTTTTAGTTTTCGAGGGTAATAGCTACGTATGTTGAAAAAATGAAGATATTAGACTATTTTATGATTGCAAATGGTAAAGAATGTGATTAAAGGCTCTTTTCCTATGTCAAAAGTTTTAGTTTTCGAGGGTAATAGCTACGTATGTTGAAAAAATGAAGATATTAGACAATTTAAGATTGCACATGGTAAAGAATGTGATTAAAGGCTCTTTTCCTATTTCAAAAGTTTTAGTTTTCGAGGGTAATAGCTACGTATGTTGAAAAAATGAAGATATTAGACAATTTTTTGATTGCACATGGTAAAGAATGTGATTAAAGGCTCTTTTCCTATGTCAAAATTTTAGTTTTCGAGGGTAATAGCTACGTATGTTGAAAAAATGAAGATATTAGAGTATTTTATGATTGCACATGGTAAAGAATGTGATTAAAGGCTCTTTTCCTATTTCAAAAGTTTTAGTTTTAGAGGGTAATAACTACGTATGTTGAAAAAATGAAGATAATAGACTATTTTATGATTGTAAATGGTAAAGAATGTGATTAAAGGCTCTTTTCCTATGTGAAAAGTTCTAGTTTTCGAGGGTAATAGCTACGTATGTTGAAAAAATGAAGATATTAGACAATTTTATGATTGCACATGGTAAAGAATGTGATTAAAGGCTCTTTTCCTATTTCAAAAGTTTTAGTTTTCGAGGGTAATAGCTACGTATGTTGAAAAAATGAAGATATTAGACAATTTTATGATTGCACATGGTAAAGAATGTGATTAAAGGCTCTTTTCCTATTTCAAAAGTTTTAGTTTTAGAGGGTAAGAGCTACGTATGTTGAAAAAATGAAGATATTAGACTATTTTATGATTGCACATGGTAAAGAATGTGATTAAAGGCTCTTTTCCTATTTCAAAAGTTTTAGTTTTCGAGGGTAATAGCTACGTATGTTGAAAAAATGAAGATATTAGACAATTTTATGATTGCACATGGTAAAGAATGTGATTAAAGGCTCTTTTCCTATTTCAAAAGTTTTAGTTTTCGAGGGTAATAGCTACGTATGTTGAAAAAATGAAGATATTAGACTATTTTATGATTGCAAATGGTAAAGAATGTGATTAAAGGCTCTTTTCCCATGTCAAAAGTTTTAGTTTTCGAGGGTAATAGCTACGTATGTTGAAAAAATGAAGATATTAGACTGTTTTATGATTCCAAATGTTAAAGAATGTGATTAAAGGCTCTTCTCCTATTTCAAAAGTTTTGGTTTTCGAGGGTAATAGCTTTGTCTGTGGAAAAAATGAGGATAATAGACTATTTTATGATTGCAAATGGTAAAGAATGTGATTAAAGGCTCTTTTCCTATTTCAAAAGTTTTAGTTTTCGAGGGTAATAGCTCTGTCTGTGGAAAAAATGAAGATATTAGACTATTTTATGATTGCACATGGTAAAGAATGTGATTAAAGGCTCTTTTCCTATGTCAAAAGTTTTAGGTTTCGAGGGTAATAGCTACGTATGTTGAAAAAATGAAGATATTAGACTATTTTATGATTGCAAATGGTAAAGAATGTGATTAAAGGTTCTTTTCCTATTTCAAAAGAATTAGTTTTCCTATTTCAAAAGTTTTAGTTTTAGAGGGTAATAGCTACGTATGTTGAAAAAATGAAGATATTAGACTATTTTATGATTGCACATGGTAAAGAATGTGATTAAAGGCTCTTTTCCTATTTCAAAAGTTTTAGTTTTCGAGGGTAATAGCTACGTATGTTGAAAAAATGAAGATATTAGACAATTTTATGATTGCACATGGTAAAGAATGTGATTAAAGGCTCTTATCCTATTTCAAAAGTTTTAGTTTTCGAAGGTAATAGCTACGTATGTTGAAAAAATGAAGATATTAGACAACTTTATGATTGCACATGGTAAAGAATGTGATTAAAGGCTCTTTTCCTATTTCAAAAGTTTTAGTTTTCGAGGGTAATAGCTACGTATGTTGAAAAAATGAAGATATTAGACAATTTTTTGATTGCACATGGTAAAGAATGTGATTAAAGGCTCTTTTCCTATTTCAAAAGTTTTAGTTTTCGAGGGTAATAGCTACGTATGTTGAAAAATGTAGATATTAGACTATTATATGATTGCACGTGGTAAAGAATGTGATTAAAGGCTCTTTTCCTATTTCAAAAGTTTTAGTTTTCGAGGGTAATAGCTACGTATGTTGAAAAAATGAAGATATTAGACTATTTTATGATTGCACATGGTAAAAAATGTGATTAAAGGCTCTTTTCCTATTTCAAAAGTTTTAGTTTTCGAGGGTAATAGCTACGTATGTTGAAAAAATGAAGATATTAGACTATTTTATGATTGCAAATGGTAAAGAATGTGATTAAAGGCTCTTTTCCTATGTCAAAAGTTTTAGTTTTCGAGGGTAATAGCTACGTATGTTGAAAAAATGAAGATATTAGACTATTTTATGATTGCACATGGTAAAGAATGTGATTAAAGGCTCTGTTCCTATTTCAAAAGTTTTAGTTTTTGAGGGTAATAGCTACGTATGTTGAAGAAATGAAGATAAGAGACTATTTTATGATTGCAAATGGTAAAGAATGTGATTAAAGGCTCTTTTCCTATGTCAAAAGTTTTAGTTTTTGAGGGTAATAGCTACGTATGTTGAAAAAATGAAGATATTAGACTATTTTATTATTGCAAATGGTAAAGAATGTGATTAAAGGCTCTTTTCCTATGTCAAAAGTTTTAGTTTTCGAGGGTAATAGCTTTGTCTGTGGAAAAAATGAAGATATTAGACAATTTTATGATTGCACATGGTAAAGAATGTGATTAAAGGCTCTTTTCCTATTTCAAAACTTTTAGTTTTCGAGGGTAATAGCTACGTATGTTGAAAAAATGAAGATATTAGACTATTTTATGATTGCAAATGGTAAAGAATGTGATTAAAGGCTCTTTTCCTATGTCAAAAGTTTTAGTTTTCGAGGGTAATAGCTACATATGTTGAAAAACTGAAGATATTAGACAATTTTATGATTGCACATAGTAAAGAATGTGATTAAAGGCTCTTTTCCTATTTCAAAAGTTTTAGTTTTCGAGGGTAATAGCTACGTATGTTGAAAAAATGAAGATATTAGACTATTTTATGATTGCACATGGTAAAGAATGTGATTAAAGGCTCTTTTCCTATTTCAAAAGTTTTAGTTTTCGAGGGTAATAGCTACGTATGTTGAAAAAATGAAGATATTAGACAATTTTATGATTGCACATGGTAAAGAATGTGATTAAAGGCTCTTTTCCTATGTCAAAATTTTAGTTTTCGAGGGTAATAGCTACGTATGTTGAAAAAATGAAGATATTAGACTATTTTATGATTGCACATGGTAAAGAATGTGATTAAAGGCTCTTTTCCTATTTCAAAAGTTTTAGTTTTAGAGGGTAATAACTACGTATGTTGAAAAAATGAAGATATTAGACTATTTTATGATTGTAAATGGTAAAGAATGTGATTAAAGGCTCTTTTCCTATGTGAAAAGTTCTAGTTTTCGAGGGTAATAGCTACGTATGTTGAAAAAATGAAGATATTAGACAATTTTATGATTGCACATGGTAAAGAATGTGATTAAAGGCTCTTTTCCTATTTCAAAAGTTTTAGTTTTCGAGGGTAATAGCTACGTATGTTGAAAAAATGAAGATATTAGACAATTTTATGATTGCACATGGTAAAGAATGTGATTAAAGGCTCTTTTCCTATTTCAAAAGTTTTAGTTTTAGAGGGTAATAGCTACGTATGTTGAAAAAATGAAGATATTAGACTATTTTATGATTGCACATGGTAAAGAATGTGATTAAAGGCTCTTTTCCTATTTCAAAAGTTTTAGTTTTCGAGGGTAATAGCTACGTATGTTGAAAAAATGAAGATATTAGACAATTTTATGATTGCACATGGTAAAGAATGTGATTAAAGGCTCTTTTCCTATTTCAAAAGTTTTAGTTTTCGAGGGTAATAGCTACGTATGTTGAAAAAATGAAGATATTAGACTATTTTATGATTGCAAATGGTAAAGAATGTGATTAAAGGCTCTTTTCCTATGTCAAAAGTTTAAGTTTTCGAGGGTAATAGCTACGTATGTTGAAAAAATGAAGATATTAGACTATTTTATGATTGCAAATGTTAAAGAATGTGATTAAAGGCTCTTCTCCTATTTCAAAAGTTTTAGTTTTCGAGGGTAATAGCTTTGTCTGTGGAAAAAATGAGGATAATAGACTATTTTATGATTGCAAATGGTAAAGAATGTGATTAAAGGCTCTTTTCCTATTTCAAAAGTTTTAGTTTTCGAGGGTAATAGCTCTGTCTGTGGAAAAAATGAAGATATTAGACTATTTTATGATTGCACAAGGTAAAGAATGTGATTAAAGGCTCTTTTCCTATGTCAAAAGTTTTAGGTTTCGAGGGTAATAGCTACGTATGTTGAAAAAATGAAGATATTAGACTATTTTATGATTGCAAATGTTAAAGAATGTGATTAAAGGCTCTTCTCCTATTTCAAAAGTTTTAGTTTTCGAGGGTAATAGCTTTGTCTGTGGAAAAAATGAGGATATTAGACTATTTTATGATTGCAAATGGTAAAGAATATGATTAAAGGCTCTTTTCCTATTTCAAAAGTTTTAGTTTTCGAGGGTAATAGCTATGTCTATGGAAAAAATGAAGATATTAGACTATTTTATGATTGCACATGGTAAAGAATGTGATTAAAGGCTCTTTTCCTATGTCAAAAGTTTTAGGTTTCGAGGGTAATAGCTACGTATGCTGAAAAAATGAAGATATTAGAAAATTTTATGATTGCAAATGGTAAAGAATGTGATTAAAGGCTCTTTTCTCATTTCAAAAGTTTTAGTTTTCGAGGGTAATAGCTACGTATGTTGAAAAAATGAAGATATTAGACAATTTTATGATTGCACATGGTAAAGAATTTGATTAAAGGCTCTTTTCCTATTTCAAAAGTTTTAGTTTTCGAGGGTAATAGCTTTGTCTGTGGAAAAAATGAAGATATTAGACTAATATGATTGCACGTGGTAAAGAATGTGATTAAAGGCTCTTTTCCTATTTCAAAAGTTTTAGTTTTCGAGGGTAATAGCTACGTATGTTGAAAAAATGAAGATATTAGACTATTTTATGATTGCACATGGTAAAGAATGTGATTAAAGGCTCTTTTCTTATTTCAAAAGTTTTAGTTTTCGAGGGTAATAGCTACGTATGTTGAAAAAATGAAGATATTAGACTATTTTATGATTGCACATGGTAAAGAATGTTATTAAAGGCTCTTTTCCTATTTCAAAAGTTTTAATTTTTGAGGGTAATAGCTACGTATGTTCAAAAAATGAAGATATTAGACTATTTTATGATTGCACATAGTAAAGAATGTGATTAAAGGCTCTTTTCCTATTTCAAAAGTTTTAGTTTTTGAGGGTAATAGCTACGTATGTTGAAAAAATAAAGATATTAGACTATTTTATGATTGCACATGGTAAATAATGTGATTAAAGGCTCTTTTCCTATTTCAAAAGTTTTAGTTTTCGAGGGTAATAGCTACGTATGTTGAAAAAATGATGATATTAGACTATTTTATGATTGCAAATGGTAAAGAATGTGATTAAAGGCTCTTTTCCTATGTCAAAAGTTTTAGTTTTCGAGGGTAATAGCTACGTATGTTGAAAAAATGAAGATATTAGACAATTTTATGATTGCACATGGTGTAGAATGTGATTAAAGGCTCTTTTCCTATTTCAAAAGTTTTAGTTTTCGAGGGTAATAGCTACGTATGTTGAAAAAATGAAGATATTAGACAATTTTATGATTGCACATGGTAAAGAATGTGATTAAAGGCTCTTTTCCTATTTCAAAAGTTTTAGTTTTCGAGGGTAATAGCTACGTATGTTGAAAAATGAAGATATTAGACTACTTTATGATTGCACATGGTAAAGAATGTGATTAAAGGCTCTTTTCCTATTTCAAAAGTTTTAGTTTTCGAGGGTAATAGCTACGTATGTTGAAAAAATGAAGATATTAGACATCTTTATGATTGCACATGGTAAAGAATGTGATTAAAGGCTCTTTTCCTATTTCAAAAGTTTTAGTTTTCGAGGGTTATAGCTACGTATGTTGAAAAAATGAAGATATTAGACTATTTTATGATTGCACATGGTAAAGAATGTGATTAAAGGCTCTTTTCCTATTTCAAAAGTTTTAGTTTTCGAGGTTAATAGCTACGTATGTTGAAAAAATGAAGATATTAGACTATTTTATGATTGCACATGGTAAAGAATGTGATTAAAGGCTCTTTTCCTATTTCAAAAGTTTTAGTTTTCGAGGGTAATAACTACGTATGTTGAAAAAATGAAGATATTAGACAATTTTTTGATTGCACATGGTAAAGAATGTGATTAAAGGCTCTTTTCCTATTTCAAAAGTTTTAGTTTTCGAGGGTAATAGCTACGTATGTTGAAAAATGTAGATATTAGACTATTATATGATTGCACGTGGTAAAGAATGTGATTAAAGGCTCTTTTCCTATTTCAAAAGTTTTAGTTTTCGGGGGTAATAGCTACGTATGTTGAAAAAATGAAGATATTAGACTATTTTATGATTGCACATGGTAAAGAATGTGTTTAAAGGCTCTTTTCCTATTTCAAAAGTTTTAGTTTTCGAGGTTAATAGCTACGTATGTTGAAAAAATGAAGATATTAGACTATTTTATGATTGCACATGGTAAAGAATGTGATTAAAGGCTCTTTTCCTATTTCAAAAGTTTTAGTTTTTGAGGGTAATAGCTACGTATGTTCAAAAAATGAAGATATTAGACAATTTTATGATTGCAAATGGTAAAGAATGTGATTAAAGGCTCTTTTCCTATGTCAAAAGTTTTAGTTTTCGAGGGTAATAGCTACGTATGTTGAAAAAATGAAGATATTAGACAATTTTATGATTGCACATTGTAAAGAATGTGATTAAAGGCTCTTTTCCTATTTCAAAAGTTTTAGTTTTCGAGGGTAATAGCTACGTATGTTGAAAAAATGAAGATATTAGACAATTTTATGATTGTACATGGTAAAGAATGTGATTAAAGGCTCTTTTCCTATTTCAAAAGTTTTAGTTTTCGAGGGTAATAGCTACGTATGTTGAAAAAATGAAGATATTAGTCTACTTTATGATTGCACATGGTAAAGAATGTGATCAAAGGCTCTTTTCCTATTTCAAAAGTTTTAGTTTTCGAGGGTAATAGCTACGTATGTTGAAAAAATGAAGATATTAGACAACTTTATGATTGCACATGGTAAAGAATGTGATTAAAGGCTCTTTTCCTATTTCAAAAGTTTTAGTTTTCGAGGGTAATAGCTACGTATGTTGAAAAAATGAAGATATTAGACTATTTTATGATTGCACATGGTAAAGAATGTGATTAAAGGCTCTTTTCCTATTTCAAAAGTTTTGGTTTTCGAGGGTAATAGCTACGTATGTTGAAAAAATGAAGATATTTGACTATTTTTTGATTGCACATGGTAAAGAATGTGATTAAAGGCTCTTTTCCTATTTCAAAAGTTTTAGTTTTCGAGGGTAATAGCTACGTATGTTGAAAAAATGAAGATATTAGACAATTTTTTGATTGCACATGGTAAAGAATGTGATTAAAGGCTCTTTTCCTATTTCAAAAGTTTTAGTTTTTGAGGGTAATAGATACATATGTTGAATAAATGAAGATAAGAGACTATTTTATGATTGCAAATGGTAAAGAATGTGATTAAAGGCTCTTTTCCTATGTCAAAAGTTTTAGTTTTCGAGGGTAATAGCTACGTATGTTGAAAAAATGAAGATATTAGACAATTTTATGATTGCACATGGTAAAGAATGTGATTAAAGGCTCTTTTCCTATGTCAAAAGTTTTAGTTTTCGAGAGTAATAGCTACGTATGTTGAAAAAATGAAGATATTAGACTATTTTATGATTGCACATGGTAAAGAATGTGATTAAAGGCTCTTTTCCTATTTCAAAAGTTTTAGTTTTCGAGGGTAATAGCTACGTATGTTGAAAAAATTAAGATATTAGACTATTTTATGATTGTAAATGGTAAAGAATGTGATTAAAGGCTCTTTTCCTATGTCAAAAGTTCTAGTTTTCGAGGGTAATAGCTACGTATGTTGAAAAAATGAAGATATTAGACAATTTTATGATTGCACATGGTAAAGAATGTGATTAAAGGCTCTTTTCCTATTTCAAAAGTGTTAGTTTTCGAGGGTAATAGCTACGTATGTTGAAAAAATGAAGATATTAGACAATTTTATGATTGCACATGGTAAAGAATGTGATTAAAGGCTCTTTTCCTATTTCAAAAGTTTTAGTTTTCGAGGGTAATAGGTACGTATGTTGAAAAAATGAAGATATTAGACTATTTTATGATTGCACATGGTAAAGAATGTGATTAAAGGCTCTTTTCCTATTTCAAAAGTTTTAGTTTTCGAGGGTAATAGCTACGTATGTTGAAAAAATTAAGATATTAGACAATTTTATGATTGCACATGGTAAAGAATGTGATTAAAGGCTCTTTTCCCATGTCAAAAGTTGTAGTTTTCGAGAGTAATAGCTACGTATGTTGAAAAAATGAAGATATTTAGACAATTTTATGATTGCACATGGTAAAGAATTTGATTAAAGGCTCTTTTCCTATTTCAAAAGTTTTAGTTTTCGAGGGTAATAGCTACGTATGTTGAAAAATGAAGATATTAGACTACTTTATGATTGCACATGGTAAAGAATGTGATTAAAGGCTCTTTTCCTATTTCAAAAGTTTTAGTTTTCGAGGGTAATAGCTACGTATGTTGAAAAAATGAAGATATTAGACTATTTTATGATTGCACATGGTAAAGAATGTGATTAAAGGCTCTTTTCCTATTTCAAAAGTTTTAGTTTTCGAGGGTAATAGCTACGTATGTTGAAAAAATGAAGATATTAGACTATTTTATGATTGCACATGGTAAACAATGTGATTAAAGGCTCTTTTCCTATTTCAAAAGTTTTAGTTTTCGAGGGTAATAGCTACGTATGTTGAAAAAATGAAGATATTAGACATTTTTGATTGCACATGGTAAAGAATGTGATTAAAGGCTCTTTTCCTATTTCAAAAGTTTTAGTTTTCGAGGGTAATAGCTACGTATGTTGAAAAAATGTAGATATTAGACTATTTTATGATTGCACGTGGTAAAGAATGTGATTAAAGGCTCTTTTCCTATTTCAAAAGTTTTAGTTTTCGAGGGGTAATAGCTACGTATGTTGAAAAAATGAAGATATTAGACTATTTTATGATTGCAAATGGTAAAGAATGTGATTAAAGGCTCTTTTCCTATTTCAAAAGTTTTAGTTTTCGAGGGTAATAGCTACGTATGTTGAAAAAATGAAGATATTAGACTATTTTATGATTGCACATGGTAAAGAATGTGATTAAAGGCTCTTTTCCTATTTCAAAAGTTTTAGTTTTTGAGGGTAATAGCTACGTATGTTCAAAAAATGAAGATATTAGACAATTATATGATTGCAAATGGTAAAGAATGTGATTAAAGGCTCTTTTCCTATGTCAAAAGTTTTAGTTTTCGAGGGTAATAGCTACGTATGTTGAAAAAATGAAGATATTAGACAATTTTATGATTGCACATGGTAAAGAATGTGATTAAAGGCTCTTTTCCTATTTCAAAAGTTTTAGTTTTCGAGGGTAATAGCTACGTATGTTGAAAAAATGAAGATATTAGACAATTTTATGATTGTACATGGTAAAGAATGTGATTAAAGGCTCTTTTCCTATTTCAAAAGTTTTAGTTTTCGAGGGTAATAGCTACGTATGTTGAAAAAATGAAGATATTAGTCTACTTTATGATTGCACATGGTAAAGAATGTGATCAAAGGCTCTTTTCCTATTTCAAAAGTTTTAGTTTTCGAGGGTAATAGCTACGTATGTTGAAAAAATGAAGATATTAGACAACTTTATGATTGCACATGGTAAAGAATGTGATTAAAGGCTCTTTTCCTATTTCAAAAGTTTTAGTTTTCGAGGGTAATAGCTACGTATGTTGAAAAAATGAAGATATTAGACTATTTTATGATTGCACATGGTAAAGAATGTGATTAAAGGCTCTTTTCCTATTTCAAAAGTTTTAGTTTTCGAGGGTAATAGCTACGTATGTTGAAAAAATGAAGATATTAGACTATTTTATGATTGCACATGGTAAAGAATGTGATTAAAGGCTCTTTTCCTATTTCAAAAGTTTTAGTTTTCGAGGGTAATAGCTACGTATGTTGAAAAAATGAAGATATTAGACAATTTTATGATTGCACATGGTAAAGAATGTGATTAAAGGCTCTTTTCCTATTTCAAAAGTTTTAGTTTTCGAGGGTAATAGCTACGTATGTTGAAAAAATGAAGATAAGACTATTTTATGATTGCACATGGTAAAGAATGTGATTAAAGGCTCTTTTCCTATTTCAAAAGTTTTAGTTTTCGAGGGTAATAGCTACGTATGTTGAAAAAATGAAGATATTAGACAATTTTATGATTGCACATGGTAAAGAATGTGATTAAAGGCTCTTTTCCTATGTCAAAAGTTTTAGTTTTCGAGGGTAATAGCTACGTATGTTGAAAAAATGAAGATATTAGACTATTTTATGATTGCACATGGTAAAGAATGTGATTAAAGGCTCTTTTCCTATTTCAAAAGTTTTAGTTTTCGAGGGTAATAGCTACGTATGTTGAAAAAATGAAGATATTAGACAATTTTATGATTGCACATGGTAAAGAATGTGATTAAAGGCTCTTTTCCTATTTCAAAAGTTTTAGTTTTCGAGGGTAATAGGTACGTATGTTGAAAAAATGAAGATATTAGACTATTTTATGATTGCACATGGTAAAGAATGTGATTAAAGGCTCTTTTCCTATTTCAAAAGTTTTAGTTTTCGAGGGTAATAGCTACGTATGTTGAAAAAATTAAGATATTAGACAATTTTATGATTGCACATGGTAAAGAATGTGATTAAAGGCTCTTTTCCTATGTCAAAAGTTTTAGTTTTCGAGAGTAATAGCTACGTATGTTGAAAAAATGAAGATATTAGACTATTTTATGATTGCACATGGTAAAGAATTTGATTAAAGGCTCTTTTCCTATTTCAAAAGTTTTAGTTTTCGAGGGTAATAGCTACGTATGTTGAAAAAATTAAGATATTAGACTAATGTCAAAAGTTCTAGTTTTCGAGGGTAATAGCTACGTATGTTGAAAAAATGAAGATATTAGACAATTTTATGATTGCACATGGTAAAGAATGTGATTAAAGGCTCTTTTCCTATTTCAAAAGTTTTAGTTTTCGAGGGTAATAGGTACGTATGTTGAAAAAATGAAGATATTAGACTATTTTATGATTCCACATGGTAAAGAATGTGATTAAAGGCTCTTTTCCTATTTCAAAAGTTTTAGTTTTCGAGGGTAATAGCTACATATGTTGAAAAAATTAAGATATTAGACAATTTTATGATTGCACATGGTAAAGAATGTGATTAAAGGCTCTTTTCCTATTTCAAAAGTTTTAGTTTTCGAGGGTAATAGCTACGTATGTTGAAAAAATGAAGATATTAGACAATTTTATGATTGCAAATGGTAAAGAATGTGATTAAAGGCTCTTTTCCTATGTCAAAAGTTTTAGTTTTCGAGGGTAATAGCTACGTATGTTGAAAAAATGAAGGTATTAGACTATTTTATGATTGCAAATGGTAAAGAATGTGATTAAAGGCTCTTTTCCTATTTCAAAAGTTTTAGTTTTCGAGGGTAATAGCTATGTCTGTGGAAAAGATGAAGATATTAGACTATTTTATGATTGCACATGGTAAAGAATGTGATTAAAGGCTCTTTTCCTATGTCAAAAGTTTTAGGTTTCGAGGGTAATAGCTACGTATGTTGAAAAAATGAAGATATTAGACTATTTTATGATTGCAAATGGTAAAGAATGTGATTAAAGGCTCTTTTCCTATTTCAAAAGTTTTAGTTTTCGAGGGTAATAGCTACGTATGTTGAAAAAATGAAGATATTAGAAAATTTTATGATTGCAAATGGTAAAGAATGTGATTAAAGGCTCTTTTCCTATTTCAAAAGTTTTAGTTTTCGAGGGTAATAGCTACGTATGTTGAAAAAATGAAGATATTAGACTAATTTATGATTGCAAATGGTAAAGAATTTGATTAAAGACTCTTTTCCTATTTCAAAAGTTTTAGTTTTCGAGGGTAATAGCTTTGTCTGTGGAAAAAATGAAAATATTAGACTATTATATGATTGCACGTGGTAAAGAATGTGATTAAAGGTTCTTTTCCTATTTCAAAAGTTTTAGTTTTCGGGGGTAATAGCTACGTATGTTGAAAAAATGAAGATATTAGACTATTTTATGATTGCACATGGTAAAGAATGTGATTAAAGGCTCTTTTCCTATGTCAAAAGTTTTAGTTTTCGAGGGTATTAGCTACGTATGTTGAAAAAATTAAGATATTAGACTATTTTATGATTGCAAATTGTAAAGAATAAAAGAGCCTTTAATTAAATTCTTTACCATGTGCAATCATAAAATAGTCTAATATCTTCATTTTTTCAACATACGTAGCTATTACCCTCGAAAACTAAAACTTTTGAAATCAGAAAAGAGCCTTTAATCACATTCTTTACCATTTGCAATCATAAAATAGTCTAATATCTTCGTTTTTTCAACATAAGAAGCTATTAACCTCGAAAACTAAAACTTTTGAAATAGGAAAAGAGCCTTTAATCACATTCTTTACCATGTGCAATCATAAAATTGTCTAATATCTTCATTTTTTCAACATACGTAGCTATTACCCTCGAAAACTAAAACTTTTGACATAGGAAAAGAGCCTTTAATCACATTCTTTACCATTTGCAATCATAAAATAGTCTAATATCTTCATTTTTTCAACATACGTAGGTATCACCCTCGAAAACTAAAACTTTTGACATAGGAAAAGAGCCTTTAATCACATTCTTTACCATTTGCAATCATAAAATAGTCTAATATCTTCATTTTTTCAACATACGTAGCTATTACCCTCGAAAACTAAAACTTTTGAAATAGGAAAAGAGCCTTTAATCACATTCTTTACCATTTGCAATCATAAAATAGTCTAATATCTTCATTTTTTCAACATACGTAGCTATTACCCTCGAAAACTAAAACTTTTGAAATAGGAAAAGAGCCTGTAATCACATTCTTTACCATTTGCAATCATAAAATTGTCTAATATCTTCATTTTTTCAACATACGTAGCTATTACCCTCGAAAACTAAAACTTTTGAAATAGGAAAAGAGCCTTTAATCACATTCTTTACCATTTGCAATCATAAAATAGTCTAATATCTTCATTTTTTCAACATACGTAGCTATTATCCTAAAAACTAAAACTTTTGACATAGGAAAAGAGCCTTTAATCACATTCTTTACCATTTGCAATTATAAAATACTCTAATATCTTCATTTTTTCAACATACGTAGCTATTACCCTCGAAAACTAAAACTTTTGACATAGGAAAAGAGCCTTTAATCACATTCTTTACCATTTGCAATCATAAAATAGTCTAATATCTTGATTTTTTCAACATACGTAGCTATTACCCTCGAAAACTAAAACTTTTGACATAGGAAAAGAGCCTTTAATCACATTCTTTACCATTTGCAATAATAAAATAGTCTAATATCTTCATTTTTTCAACATACGTAGCTATTACCCTCGAAAACTAAAACTTTTGACATAGGAAAAGAGCCTTTAATCACATTCTTTACCATTTGCAATCATAAAATAGTCTAATATCTTGATTCTTTCAACATACGTAGCTATTACCCTCGAAAACTAAAACTTTTGACATAGGAAAAGAGCCTTTAATCACATTCTTTACCATTTCCAATCATAAAATTGTCTAATATCTTCATTTTTTCAACATACGTAGCTATTACCCTCGAAAAATAAAACTTTTGAAATAGGAAAAGAGCCTTTAATCACATTCTTTACCATTTGCAATCATAAAATAGTCTAATATCTTCATTTTTTTCAACATACGTAGCTATTACCCTCGAAAACTAAAACTTTTGAAATAGGAAAAGAGCCTTTAATAACATTCCTTACCATTTGCAATCATAAAATAGTCTAATATCTTCATTTTTTTCAGCATACGTGGCTATTACCCTCGAAAACTAAAACTTTTGAAATAAGAAAAGAGCCTTTAATCACATTCTTTACCATTTGCAATAATAAAATAGTCTAATATCTTCATTTTTTCAACATACGTAGCTATTACCCTCGAAAACTAAAACTTTTGACATAGGAAAAGAGCCTTTAATCACATTCTTTACCATTTGCAATCATAAAATAGTCTAATATCTTGATTTTTTCAACATACGTAGCTATTACCCTCGAAAACTAAAACTTTTGACATAGGAAAAGAGCCTTTAATCACATTATTTACCATTTGCAATCATAAAATAGTCTAATATCTTCATTTCATTCTTTACCATTTGCAATCATAAAATAGTCTAATATCTTCATTTTTTCAACATACGTAGCTATTACCCTCGAAAACTAAAACTTTTGAAATAGGAAAAGAGCCTTTAATCACATTCTTTACCATTTGCAATCATAAAATAGTCTAATATCTTCATTTTTTTAAACATACGTAGCTATTACCCTCGAAAACTAAAACTTTTGAAATCGGAAAAGAGCCTTTAATCACATTCTTTACCATTTGCAATCATAAAATAGTCTAATATCTTCGTTTTTTCAACATAAGTAGCTATTACCCTCGAAAACTAAAACTTTTGAAATAGGAAAAGAGCCTTTAATTACATTCTTTACCATTTGCAATCATAAAATAGTCTAATATCTTCATTTTTTCCACAGAAGTAGCTCTTGCCCCGAAAACTAAAACTTTTGAAATAGGAAAAGAGCCTTTAATTACATTCTTTACCATTTGCAATCATAAAATAGTCTAATATCTTCATTTTTTCCACAGACGTAGCTATTACCCCCGAAAACTAAGACTTTTGAAATAGGAAAAGAACCTTTAATCACATTCTTTACCATGTGCAGTCATAAAATAGTCTAATATCTTCATTTTTTCCACAGACATAGCTATTACCCTCGAAAACTAAAACTTTTAAAATAGGAAAAGAGCCTTAGTCACATTCTTTACCATGTGCAATCATAAAATAGTCTAATATCTTCATTTTTTCCACGGTCGTAGCTATTACCCCCGAAAACTAAAACTTTTGAAATAGGAAAAGAGCCTTTAATCACATACTTTACCATTTGCAATCATAAAATAGTCTAATATCTTCATTTTTTCTACAAACATAGCTATTACCCTCGAAAACTAAAACTTTTGAAATAGGAAAAGAGCCTTTAATCACATTCTTTACCATGTGTAATCATAAAATAGTCTAATATCTTCATTTTTTCAACGGAAGTAGCTATTACCCTCGAAAACTAAACCTTTTGAAATAGGAAAAGAGCCTTTAATCACATTCTTTACCATTTGCAATCATAATATAGTCTAATATCTTAATTTTTTCAACATACGTAGCTATTACCCTCGAAAACTAAAACTTTTGACATAAGAAAAGAGCCTTTAATCACATTCTTTACCATTTGCAATCACAAAATCGTCTAATATCTTCATTTTTTCAACATACATAGCTATTACCCTCGAAAACTAAAACTTTTGAAATAGAAAAAGAGCCTTTAATCAGATTCTTTACCATTTGCAATCATAAAATAGTCTAATATCTTCATTTTTTCAACATACGTAGCTATTACCCTCGAAAACTAAAACTTTTGACATAGGAAAAGAGCCTTTAATCACATTCTTTACCATTTGCAATCATAAAATAGTCTAATATCTTCATTTTTTCAACATACGTAGCTATTACCCTCGAAACCTAAAACTTTTGAAATAGGAAAAGAGCCTTTAATTACATTCTTTACCATTTGCAATCATAAAATAGTCTAATATCTTCATTTTTTCCACAGACGTAGCTATTACCCCCGAAAACTAAGACTTTTGAAATAGGAAAAGAGCCTTTAATCACATTCTTTACCATGTGCAGTCATAAAATAGTCTAATATCTTCATTTTTTCCACAGACATAGCTATTACCCTCGAAAACTAAAACTTTTGAAATAGGAAAAGAGCCTTAGTCACATTCTTTACCATGTGCAATCATAAAATAGTCTAATATCTTCATTTTTTCCACGGACGTAGCTATTACCCCCGAAAACTAAAACTTTTGAAATAGGAAAAGAGCCTTTAATCACATACTTTACCATTTGCAATCATAAAATAGTCTAATATCTTCATTTTTTCCACAGACATAGCTATTACCCTCGAAAACTAAAACTTTTGAAATAGGAAAAGAGCCTTTAATCACATTCTTTACCATTTGCAATCATAAAATAGTCTAATATCTTCGTTTTTTCAACATAAGTAGCTATTACCCTCGAAAACTAAAACTTTTGAAATAGGAAAAGAGCCTTTAATCACATTCTTTACCATTTCCAATCATAAAATTGTCTAATATCTTCATTTTTTCAACATATGTAGCTATTACCCTCGAAAACTAAAACTTTTGAAATAGGAAAAGAGCCTTTAATCACATTCTTTACCATTTGCAATCATAAAATAGTCTAATATCTTCATTTTTTCAACATACGTAGCTATTACCCAAGAAAACTAAATTTTTTGACATAGGAAAAGAGCCTTTAATCACATTCTTTACCATTTGCAATCATAAAATAGTCTAATATCTTCATTTTTTCAACATACGTAGCTATTACCCTCGAAAACTAAAACTTTTGAAATAGGAAAAGAGCCTTTAATCACATTCTTTACCATTTGCAATCATAAAATAGTCTAATATCTTCATTTTTTCAACATACGTAGCTATTACCCAAGAAAACTAAATTTTTTGACATAGGAAAAGAGCCTTTAATCACATTCTTTACCATTTGCAATCATAAAATAGTCTAATATCTTCATTTTTTCAACATACGTAGCTATTACCCTCGAAAACTAAAACTTTTGAAATAGGAAAAGAGCCTTTAATAACATTCCTTACCATTTGCAATCATAAAATAGTCTAATATCTTCATTTTTTCAACATACGTAGCTATTACCCTCGAAAACTAAAACTTTTGAAATAGGAAAAGAGCCTTTAATACATTCTTTACCATTTGCAATCATAAAATAGTCTAATATCTTCATTTTTTCACAGACGTAGCTATTACCCTCGAAAACTAAAACTTTTGAAATAGGAAAAGAGCCTTTAATCACATTCTTTACCATTTGCAATCATAAAATAGTCTAATATCTTCATTTTTTCAACATACGTAGCTATTACCCTCGAAAACTAAAACTTTTGACATAGGAAAAGAGCCTTTAATCACATTCTTTACCATTTGCAATCATAAAATAGTCTAATATCTTCATTTTTTCCACATACGTAGCTATTACCCTCGAAAACTAAAACTTTTGAATAGGAAAAGAGCCTTTAATCACATTCTTTACCATTTGCAATCATAAAATAGTCTAATATCTTCATTTTTTTTACCATTTGCAATCATAAAATAGTCGTAGCTATTACCCTCGAAAACTAAAACTTTTGAAATAGAAAAGAGCCTTTAATCACATTCTTTACCATTTGCAATCATAAAATAGTCTAATATCTTCATTTTTTTACAACATAGCTATTACCCTCGAAAACTAAAACTTTTGAAATAGGAAAAGAGCCTTTAATCACATTCTTTACCATTTGCAATCATAAAATAGTCTAATATCTTCGTTTTTTCAACATAGTAGCTATTACCCTCGAAAACTAAAACTTTTGAAATAGGAAAAGAGCCTTTAATTACATTCTTTACCATTTGCAATCATAAAATAGTCTAATATCTTCATTTTTTCCACAGACGTAGCTATTACCCCGAAAACTAAAACTTTTGAAATAGAAAAGAGCCTTTAATCACATTCTTTACCATTTGCAATCATAAAATAGTCTAATATCTTCATTTTTTCCACAGACGTAGCTATTACCCTCGAAAACTAAAACTTTTGAAATAGGAAAAGAGCCTTTAATCACATTCTTTACCATGTGCAATCATAAAATAGTCTAATATCTTCATTTTTTCCACATACGTAGCTATTACCCTCGAAAACTAAAACTTTTGAAATAGGAAAAGAGCCTTTAATCACATTCTTTACCATTTGCAATCATAAAATAGTCTAATATCTTCATTTTTTCCACAACGTAGCTATTACCCTCGAAAACTAAAACTTTTGAAATAGGAAAAGAGCCTTTAATCACATTCTTTACCATTTGCAATCATAAAATAGTCTAATATCTTCATTTTTTCCACAGAAGTAGCTATTACCCTCGAAAACTAAACTTTTGAAATAGGAAAAGAGCCTTTAATCACATTCTTTACCATGTGCAATCATAAAATAGTCTAATATCTTCATTTTTTCAACAGACGTAGCTATTACCCTCGAAAACTAAAACTTTTGAAATAGGAAAAGAGCCTTTAATCACATTCTTTACCATTTGCAATCATAAAATAGTCTAATATCTTCATTTTTTCCACACGTAGCTATTACCCTCGAAAACTAAAACTTTTGAAATAGAAAAGAGCCTTTAATCACATTCTTTACCATTTGCAATCATAAAATAGTCTAATATCTTCATTTTTTCAACATACGTAGCTATTACCCTCGAAAACTAAAACTTTTGAAATAGGAAAAGAGCCTTTAATCACATTCTTTACCATTTGCAATCATAAAATAGTCTAATATCTTCATTTTTTCAACATACGTAGCTATTACCCTCGAAAACTAAAACTTTTGAAATAGGAAAAGAGCCTTTAATCACATTCTTTACCATTTGCAATCATAAAATAGTCTAATATCTTCATTTTTTCAACATACGTAGCTATTACCCTCGAAAACTAAAACTTTTGAAATAGGAAAAGAGCCTTTAATCACATTCTTTACCATTTGCAATCATAAAATAGTCTAATATCTTCATTTTTTCACATACGTAGCTATTACCCTCGAAAACTAAAACTTTTGAAATAGGAAAAGAGCCTTTAATCACATTCTTTACCATTTGCAATCATAAAATAGTCTAATATCTTCATTTTTTCAACATACGTAGCTATTACCCCGAAAACTAAAACTTTTGAAATAGGAAAAGAGCCTTTAATCACATTCTTTACCATTTGCAATCATAAAATAGTCTAATATCTTCATTTTTTCAACATACGTAGCTATTACCCTCGAAAACTAAAACTTTTGAAATAGGAAAAGAGCCTTTAATCACATTCTTTACCATTTGCAATCATAAAATAGTCTAATATCTTCATTTTTTCAACATACGTAGCTATTACCCTCGAAAACTAAAACTTTTGAAATAGGAAAAGAGCCTTTAATACATTCTTTACCATTTGCAATCATAAAATAGTCTAATATCTTCATTTTTTCAACATACGTAGCTATTACCCTCGAAAACTAAAACTTTTGAAATAGGAAAAGAGCCTTTAATCACATTCTTTACCATTTGCAATCATAAAATAGTCTAATATCTTCATTTTTTCAACATACGTAGCTATTACCCTCGAAAACTAAAACTTTTGAAATAGGAAAAGAGCCTTTAATCACATTCTTTACCATTTGCAATCATAAAATAGTCTAATATCTTCATTTTTTCAACATACGTAGCTATTACCCTCGAAAACTAAAACTTTTGACATAGGAAAAGAGCCTTTAATCACATTCTTTACCATTTGCAATCATAAAATAGTCTAATATCTTCATTTTTTCAACATACGTAGCTATTACCCTCGAAAACTAAAACTTTTGACATAGGAAAAGAGCCTTTAATCACATTATTTACCATTTGCAATCATAAAATAGTCTAATATCTTCAGCAATCATAAAATAGTCTAATATCTTCATTTTTTCAACATACGTAGCTATTACCCTCGAAAACTAAAACTTTTGAAATAGGAAAAGAGCCTTTAATCACATTCTTTACCATTTGCAATCATAAAATAGTCTAATATCTTCATTTTTTCAACATACGTAGCTATTACCCTCGAAAACTAAAACTTTTGAAATAGGAAAAGAGCCTTTAATCACATTCTTTACCATTTGCAATCATAAAATAGTCTAATATCTTCATTTTTTCAACATACGTAGCTATTACCCTCGAAAACTAAAACTTTTGAAATAGGAAAAGAGCCTTTAATCACATTCTTTACCATTTGCAATCATAAAATAGTCTAATATCTTCATTTTTTCCACAGTAGCTATTACCCTCGAAAACTAAAACTTTTGAAATAGGAAAAGAGCCTTTAATCACATTCTTTACCATTTGCAATCATAAAATAGTCTAATATCTTCATTTTTTCCACATACGTAGCTATTACCCCGAAAACTAAAACTTTTGAAATAGGAAAAGAGCCTTTAATCACATTCTTTACCATTTGCAATCATAAAATAGTCTAATATCTTCATTTTTTCCACAGACATAGCTATTACCCTCGAAAACTAAAACTTTTGAAATAGGAAAAGAGCCTTTAATCACATTCTTTACCATTTGCAATCATAAAATAGTCTAATATCTTCATTTTTTCCATACGTAGCTATTACCCTCGAAAACTAAAACTTTTGAAATAGGAAAAGAGCCTTTAATCACATTCTTTACCATTTGCAATCATAAAATATCTAATATCTTCATTTTTTCAACAACATAGCTATTACCCTCGAAAACTAAAACTTTTGAAATAGGAAAAGAGCCTTTAATCACATTCTTTACCATTTGCAATCATAAAATAGTCTAATATCTTCATTTTTTCAACATACGTAGCTATTACCCTCGAAAACTAAAACTTTTGACATAGGAAAAGAGCCTTTAATCACATTCTTTACCATTTGCAATCATAAAATAGTCTAATATCTTCATTTTTTCAACATACGTAGCTATTACCCTCGAAAAC